>NW_027500752.1:0-66510 GCF_021521415.1 Bidens hawaiensis | reverse complement strand
GCTTTGGTTCGATTAACAAGCTTTAGCTTTTATTCCAATTTTGTTTAGATTGAGCCCACATACAAAGAATAGTGCTGTAATAGGGCTTTTACATATTAATTGACTCCTCTAATTGGGCTAATACACATAAATTTACTATTCTTTCAAAAAATAAGCTAAGGATGGTACGTGGGACTTTCGTTAAAGTTTAGAAATGGTCACTCACTGAAATGCATAACTATTTAGATCGTGTGTAGTAGATGAAGCTTTTATAGGGGTGTTTTGAGTCATGTAGAGTCACGTCACCACATGGACGTTTAACAACAACGTGGTGTATGAGCCCCTTCAAATCATTTTCTTATTGCTATTATTTTATGATTATCCTTATATTAAAAAAAACAAACAAACAAAGCAACCAATAACCTTCCTCTATTCTCTCCTTCCAGCATGAGTGACCTAATTAGAACATTTTTGAAACTTAATTATTATTTTATGAGATATTTTTTATTTAACATATAATTTAATTTTTCTTTAATATATAATAATTTTAAATAAAAAAATAACTTAATGTGTAGTTTTGTTTTTTTACATGTCATTAAAAATTTGTTGAGAACCGAAGTATATTTAAAGTAATGTATCTTTTTATTCTGTAACTTTAAGATAAAAAACATATTATAAAAGAATATCATACAACACTATCTTTATTTTCAAATAAAGACTAACTTAAGGTATTCGGGGCACCTTTCGGGTATCACATTCGGTTTATCGTGTTCTCATCAACACCGCAGCCTCTTGGTTTGGTGATTTGATTTCTAATTTCAGTTTTTACTACCTGAAATTGATTTCAAAGATGAATGATTGTGTGCGTGCTTGATAAATGCATTTAGTTAGTTACTTAGTTTGGGTATAGATGCATGGGACACCATCCCAATCAATTTGGTTGTTTTTGAGTTGTCTACGGGTACTTACTAGCTAGAATAATTTGGGTTTTTTGAGTTATGCCCAAGTACCCTTAGTAATCAAATATATCTCTTAAGAAAAAACTTATTTATTATCATAGTTTTTGAAAAATGAAAACAACTTTTCTCTTACTGAACGCTCTAAATTTGAAGTAAATTTATGTTCTAATTTTACAGGAAGATAACGAGTTACATGGAACCATTGGTGGAATCAATACAACAACTTGGGTACAAAGACAGCCAAAATCTTTTTGGAGCTCCATATGATTTCCGTTACGGGTTGGCACCACAAGGACAACCTTGTCACGTCGGCTCAACGTTCCTCGAAGACCTAAAACAGTTAATCGAGAACGCAAGCAACGCTAATGGCGGACTTCCCGTTATCCTCGTCTCCCACAGTCTGGGAGGCCTATTCGCCCTTGAACTCCTCAACCGTAACTCACCATCATGGCACAAACAATACATAAAACATTTCATTGCATTGTCTGCGCCATGGGGTGGCACGGTTGACGAGATGTTAACTTTTGCTTCAGGGAACGCATTTGGAGTTCCCTTGGTGAACCCGTTGCTCGTCAGAAACGAGCAACGGAGTTCAGAGAGCAATTTATGGCTCATGCCACGACGGAAGCACTTCCCTCCTGAAACACCGTTAGTCGTGACACCAAACGCAACTTACTCGTCTTTTGACGTTTCAAGATTTCTTCAAGATATCGGGTTTGAAGAAGGGGTGCACCCTTACGAGACGCGTATCCTACCTTTGGTTGGAAAGTTGGCTGCATCGCAAGTGCCCGTGACTTGTATAGTTGGAAATGGCGTCTCAACACCCGAAACATTGTATTATGGGGAAGACGGGTTCGATAAGCAGCCAGACATTGCGTACGGGGATGGAGACGGAACGGTTAATATGGTTAGCTTGTTGGCTTTGGAGGATGAGTGGAAGGATGTCACACCCGGCCCTGAGCGGCGGAAACAGCCGGGCGCGCGCGGGTGGGGATTGATAATTAAGCACGGGCCATTGCAAACATTCAAAGATTTTCATTGCGCATGAAATGTTTAATACAATACATTACATTGTTTAAAAATTACATAAAAACATCCAAGTATAAAACTGTTGAAGATTTCCAAGCCATATCCCCTTGCGCGGCGGGAACAACCACGCGCATCGAAGGGATAGAACTAAAATCTTCCAAAAAGCTAGTTTAGATGTTCAGCGTGAGGTGCTCTAAGTGTGACTCCATGCGCTACCTAATTATCTCCTGAAAGACACGTAAAAACATTTGAATCAGTATAAACTGAGTGAGTTCACAAGTTTTAGCAACTTGACAAATCGTATTGCATCATAATCATTCTGAAACATAATTCTGGTAGCATCACTAAAACACATGCTTGGTAAAACATAGTTCTATCAACATATTCTGATAAAATCGTTCCGCGGTTTACGCGCGAACATTTCTGGGAACTGTGCTCGTCTATGCAAAGTGGCGCTGCCACTACGAGCTAAAATAAGTAATACCGTCCCGCGGGTTCGCGCGAACGTTTCAGGAAAATGTGCTCGTCCATGCAAAGTGGCGCTGCCACTACGAGCTAATCAATAATTCCGTCCCGCGGGTTACGCGCGGACGTTGTGCCGGAAAACAAGGCGCTCGTCCATGCAAAGAGGCGCGACCCCTACGAGCGGGCTCAAACCCATAGTACTGCCCCATGACCATACTAGGCACTCGTCCATGCAAAGAGGTGCGACCCCTACGAGTGGGTGGATCAAACCAGCAGTCCCTACCCTTAGAGTTCCAATGGTAAAGTGATCACTTACTCGAGTTCTAGCGCACATACATCGAAAACCTTAGATAACCGTTCGCATTGCTCATCATGAAATATAATTTAAACACATAATCGCTTGCATAGCTTGTAAGTATACCATGATAAAACATTATTTAGGTACGTGTCCCTCGCCCCGAAAACAGTTTAAAATAGTGAAAATAGTGAAAATAGGGGCTGTGAGACTCACCTGAGGTTCTTGTTAAGGGATTAATCGAGATTCGGGTTTTCTTGGTGTTGGCCTCGGAATCGAAGGTCTAGTAACAGGATCGGAAATGAAAACAACGGATGCTTGGGAGAGGATTAGTGCAAGTTTGTAGTTCTTTGAAGTGTGTTTTGGGTGATAATTTAGGTTACAAATTTATAGGCAAACTCAAGGGAACACAATCCCTTGCTTTAGGGGATTGAAATCTTTTCATATCTAAATGTAATGATGATATAGTATGGAAGTTATTATTATTTACTTAAGAGTGGAGTGGTGGATAAAAGATTTTGATTTGATTTGGACAGAACATGCAGGTCTGGGGTTGGTGAGAATAGGGTGGCTGACAGTTGACTTTTCATGTTACAGTGTGCTTTTGTCAGTGTACAGTAAAAAGTGGAAAATCTCTGAAACACTCTACTGTTTCCTTTCGGGCGGGAGTAATCTCCTTATAACTGGAGAATAGACTAAGTGTTCTGTGCGCATCACTTTGTGCGCATAGCTTTCTGCGTGAAGGACATTTCTTTGCTGCGGGTAGGTGCGTAACCTTCTCGCAGTTAGGGACATTGAGTTTCATTTGTAGATTCTCCAGGGGGTCTTGGTATTTCAACATAGTGATCAGTCATGTTGAAGTCAATTCCATCTTGGAGCTTGACAAACTAGCTCTCAATGTTCCCGCCATGCGGGGAGGTTAGTTCCCTTCCGCACGCGCATAAACGATTTAGGATGCACCCGCCTTAGCATCATGCGGGATGGTCAACCCATAGACAACATAACGTTAAGTTACATGAAAACATAAAGCCAAAACATTCACGCATGGCGCATATAACATATGCTCACGCTGGTTCTTAACATGGTGCGCTCGCGCAGGGCGCACATAACAGATGCACGCGCTGACTAACATGGCGCGCTCGCGCAGGGCGCACATAACAAATGCACGCGCTGACTAACATGGCGCGCTCGCGCAGGGCGCACATAACAAATGCACGCGCTGACTAACATGGCGCGCTTAATATTCACAATCACCTAATTATTAGGTTGATTACTTAGTTTAAGGGGTTGGGAATTTACCGGGTGTCACATTCTCCCCTCGTTAATCGAATTTCGTCCCGAAATTTAGGAGACGTTGCTGGCAGAAGCCATGTTCTGAAAGAGGTGTGGGTATTTCATGCGCATCTGGTCTTCTCTTTCCCAAGTGAATTCAGGCCCACGCCTCGAGTTCCATTGAACCTTTACTAACTTGATTCTGCTTCTGGTCAACTTTTGTTCTTTCCAATCGGTTACTGCTATAGGTTCTTCTACGAAGTGCAGCTGTTTGTCGATGTGAATCTCTTCCAACGGCAAAATCAACGTTTCGTCAGATAGGCACTTTTTGAGGTTGGACACATGAAACGTATCATGAACTCCACTGAGTTCGGCGGGTAAACGGAGTTTATAAGCAACCGGACCGATCCTTTCCAGGATCTCAAATGGTCCAATGTAGCGTGGATTCAACTTTCCTCGCTTGCCGAAACGGGGGACTCCTTTCCATGGAGAGACTTTCAAAAGTACTTTATCCCCTACTTGAAATTCCAATGGTTTCCTTCGCACATCTGCGTAGCTCTTCTGTCTATCGCGCGCTGTCTTAAGGCGATCCCTTATCTGAAAAATCTTGTCTGTTGTTTCTTGGATCAATTCTGGACCAGTCATTTGCTTGTCACCCACTTCAGCCCAGCACAGTGGGGATCTACACTTGCGCCCATACAAAGCTTCGAACGGCGCAGCCTTAATGCTTGTGTGATAGCTATTGTTGTAAGAAAATTCAACCAATGGGAGGTGAGTATCCCAGCTACCTCCGAAATCGATTGCGCACGCGCGCAGCATATCTTCCAATGTCTGGATTGTTCGCTCGCTTTGCCCATCCGTTTGAGGATGATAAGCTGTACTCATATCAAGGCGAGTACCTAGAGCTCCTTGTAACGATCTCCAAAACCTTGATGTGAACCGACTATCTCTATCAGAAATGATGGACACTGGGACTCCATGTTTTGAAACTACTTCTCGAATATACAATCTGGCTAACTTTTCCATCTTATCGGTTTCCTTGATCGGCAGGAAGTGCGCTGACTTAGTTAGCCGATCTACAATAACCCAGATCGTGTCATAACCCCCAGGTGTCCTTGGCAGTTTGGTGATGAAGTCCATAGAGATTTGTTCCCACTTCCACATGGGAATTTCTGGCTGCTGAAGTAACCCCGACGGCTTCTGATATTCAGCCTTTACCTTTGAACACGTCAGGCACTTACTGACATACGTCGCGATGGCGCCTTTAAGATTGGGCCACCAATACAGCGTTTTAACATCTTGGTACATCTTGTCTGCGCCAGGATGTACGGAATACCGCGTCTTGTGAGCTTCGTTCAATACCTGTTCGCGCAATCCTCTCTTGAGAGGGACCCATATGCGGTTAGCGAAATATAGATTGCCGTTCTCTTTCAGTTCCAAATTCTTAACCATACCCCCAAGGCATTCGTTTTTAACAAACTCTGGTTTCAAGGCTTCTTGCTGAGCGTCTCGGATGCGGGTAGAGAGATCTGCGTGAATGGTCAACCTTAGAGCCTTGACTCGTAGCGTTTTTATTCGCTCCTTCCTACTTAGCGCGTCTGCTACCACATTCGCCTTTCCAGGGTGGTACTTGATTTCACAATCATAATCGTTCAACAATTCAACCCATCTTCGTTGCCTCATGTTTAAATCCTTTTGATCAAATATATGTTGAAGGCTCTTGTGATCCGTAAAGATTACACACTTTGTACCATAGAGGTAATGGCGCCAAATCTTTAGCGCGAAGACAACCGCTCCAAGTTCTAAATCATGCGTTGTGTAGTTCTTTTCATTGGTCTTGAGTTGGCGCGAGGCATACGCTATGACTTTGTCTCGCTGCATAAGGACACATCCGAGTCCTTGATGTGAAGCGTCGCAGTAAACGACGATGTCATCCGTCCCCTCGGGCAGAGACAAAATTGGCGCACTACATAACTTCTGTTTCAACATTTGAAATGTTGTTTCCTGATTTTCGCCCCAAACAAACTTCTTGTCTTTCTGAGTTAGCGCGGTCAGAGGTAGAGCTATTTTGGAGAAGTTCTCAATGAAGCGTCGATAGTAGCCAGCTAGCCCTAGGAATTGCCTCACCTCAGTTGGGGTTTTTGGCGCTTCCCAATTTTCGATGGCCTTGACTTTAGAAGGATCAACGTGTATTCCTTTCTCGTTTACAACGTGACCGAGAAAATGAACTTCTCTAAGCCAAAACTCACATTTGGAAAACTTCGCATACAACTTTTCTTTCCTCAACAATTCCAAAATCAATCTCAGGTGTTGCTCATGCTCGGCCTTGGTCCGAGAGTAAATCAGAATATCATCTATAAACACAATCACAAACTTGTCCAAGTATGGTTTGCACACGCGGTTCATCAGATCCATGAATACAGCCGGCGCATTAGTTAGCCCGAAAGGCATCACTAAGAACTCATAATGGCCGTATCTAGTTCGGAAGGCTGTTTTCGGCACATCTTCCTCATGGACCCTAAGTTGGTGGTATCCGGACCGTAGATCTATTTTCGAATAATAACTGGATCCCTGCAACTGGTCAAATAAGTCGTCAATCCTCGGTAAAGGGTACCGATTCTTGACTGTCAGCTTGTTCAGCTCCCTGTAGTCAATACACATCCGGAAGGAACCATCCTTCTTCTTAACAAACAGTACTGGAGCTCCCCAAGGTGAAAAGCTTGGGCGTATGAAACCCTTATCCAATAGTTCCTGTAACTGATTGGATAGCTCTTGCATCTCAGATGGAGCTAATCGATAAGGCGCTCGAGCTACTGGCGCAGCTCCTGGGACTAAATCAATACGAAATTCTACTTGTCGCGGCTGCGGCAATCCGGGCAAATCTTCAGGAAAAACTTCTGGAAATTCGCGCACTACTGGTAAGTCTTCAATTCTTCGCTCATCACCTTTCTTCTCTACTACATGCGCCAGGAAGGCGTAGCACCCTTTCCTTAGGCACTTACGCGCCTTTAGGCACGAAATCAGTTTCGTCGCAACTCCCCTTCTTTCCCCTTGAATTACCAAGGTTTCTCCGTTCAACAGTGGGATCCGAACCTGCTTCTCATGGCAAATAACTTCCGCGTGGTTCTCGACTAACCAATCCATACCTACCACAATGTCAAAACTTCCCAAGTCTATTGGCAACAAGTTAATATTGAACCCGTGACCTCCCATGACTATTACACATTCTTCAGTTCTTTCGTTCGCGCATAACTGCCTACCATTGGCTAGTTCTATAGTATAAGGCGTGTCTAGCCTACTGGTTGCTAAGCCTAGGGAGTTTTTAAACTCAGCAGATATAAAACTTAGGTCAGCGCCAGTATCAAATAAGACAGATGCAAAATGTCCGTTAAGCAAAAACGTACCGGTTACCACATTCGGCTCTTCTTTAGCTTCGCCTGCGCCGATCACAAAAGCTCTCCCGCGAGCTTGGTTCCCCTTTTGCGGGCAATCCCGACTAAAATGCCCTGGCTTTCCGCATGCGTAGCAGTTGTCACTGGCTCCAGCTTCTCTGACACGGCAATTCATCGTCTTGTGCCCTGGTCTGCCACATTTGGCACATTCGATTCTTGCGCATTCACCCTCGTGGTGGTACTTGCATTTGTTGCACCATGGGCGAGGCCCGCTGTATCCTTTTCGTGGTGGCTCCGCGGCCTGAATCGCGTAAACCCTTGCGCTTTCCTGCTTCTTGAACGGTGGCTGCTTGGAGTCGGACCCTCGGTGGTGAGAGTTCCATTTCCTCTTGGGATCAGAGGTTCGCTGCTCGGTTCCGCGCGTAGTTAACATACCCGCACGGACCGTATCCCTTGTAAGGGTGATGGCCCGCGCTACCGCCTCATCAAAGGTTGGAGGCGCTGCGGCGTTGAGCGGAACCCTAACAACAGGAGGTAACCCAAAAATATACCTCTCGATCTTCTTTTCCTCCGTGTTTGCCATATCTGGCACCAACTGGCAAAGTTCGTTGAACCGGTTGTTGTAGGCGTCGATATCCGTTCCTACCATGGTGTGGTTCCAGAATTCCTGTTGTAGGCTCTGGATTTCTGCGCGAGAGCAGAACTTTCTCATCAACATCTCCTTCAGTTCCTCCCAGGTCTTGTGGAGAGCAACTTCTCGCCCCAATGTTTTCGTTTGAAGCTTCCACCAAGACGAAGCTGCTTCCTGGAACATGCAGGTCGCGTAAAGGACCTTCTGGTTCTCACTACATCCGCTAATGGAGAGAACTGTCTCCATCTTGTCAATCCAGTTGTAGAGCCCAATGGCCCCTTCGGTTCCCTTGAATGGCCAAGGCTTACAGGCCATGAATGTCTTATAGGAGCATCCTTTGTCCAAGGCTCCTGATTCGGGATCTGGGGTCTCATTCTGACGACCCTGACTTGATTCGGCCTTGCTGGCCTCATGAGTCGCAATCGCCTGCGCGATTATTTCCGCGAGTTCCTCGGGGGTCATGGTAATTCCTTTGGCTTTAGTTGGAGGCATTCTCGCTTTAAAAGAGTGGAAATATATTAAACTTAGCGCATGTACTCTGAGCACATAATGTTATCATTATTTACTAGACAGTGTGACCCGTGTTCCTAAGTGTGTGTATAGTTTCTTTTGAAAATATTTTCTTTGAAAAATATTTCATGCGATTCCCCAACGGTTATAGTCTAGGTTAAAACTTCTTTTCCTAGTTCGCTATAACCAGTGCTCTGATACCAATCTGTCACACCCGGCCCTGAGCGGCGGAAACAGCCGGGCGCGCGCGGGTGGGGATTGATAATTAAGCACGGGCCATTGCAAACATTCAAAGATTTTCATTGCGCATGAAATGTTTAATACAATACATTACATTGTTTAAAAATTACATAAAAACATCCAAGTATAAAACTGTTGAAGATTTCCAAGCCATATCCCCTTGCGCGGCGGGAACAACCACGCGCATCGAAGGGATAGAACTAAAATCTTCCAAAAAGCTAGTTTAGATGTTCAGCGTGAGGTGCTCTAAGTGTGACTCCATGCGCTACCTAATTATCTCCTGAAAGACACGTAAAAACATTTGAATCAGTATAAACTGAGTGAGTTCACAAGTTTTAGCAACTTGACAAATCGTATTGCATCATAATCATTCTGAAACATAATTCTGGTAGCATCACTAAAACACATGCTTGGTAAAACATAGTTCTATCAACATATTCTGATAAAATCGTTCCGCGGTTTACGCGCGAACATTTCTGGGAACTGTGCTCGTCTATGCAAAGTGGCGCTGCCACTACGAGCTAAAATAAGTAATACCGTCCCGCGGGTTCGCGCGAACGTCTCAGGAAAATGTGCTCGTCCATGCAAAGTGGCGCTGCCACTACGAGCTAATCAATAATTCCGTCCCGCGGGTTACGCGCGGACGTTGTGCCGGAAAACAAGGCGCTCGTCCATGCAAAGAGGCGCGACCCCTACGAGCGGGCTCAAACCCATAGTACTGCCCCATGACCATACTAGGCACTCGTCCATGCAAAGAGGTGCGACCCCTACGAGTGGGTGGATCAAACCAGCAGTCCCTACCCTTAGAGTTCCAATGGTAAAGTGATCACTTACTCGAGTTCTAGCGCACATACATCGAAAACCTTAGATAACCGTTCGCATTGCTCATCATGAAATATAATTTAAACACATAATCGCTTGCATAGCTTGTAAGTATACCATGATAAAACATTATTTAGGTACGTGTCCCTCGCCCCGAAAACAGTTTAAAATAGTGAAAATAGTGAAAATAGGGGCTGTGAGACTCACCTGAGGTTCTTGTTAAGGGATTAATCGAGATTCGGGTTTTCTTGGTGTTGGCCTCGGAATCGAAGGTCTAGTAACAGGATCGGAAATGAAAACAACGGATGCTTGGGAGAGGATTAGTGCAAGTTTGTAGTTCTTTGAAGTGTGTTTTGGGTGATAATTTAGGTTACAAATTTATAGGCAAACTCAAGGGAACACAATCCCTTGCTTTAGGGGATTGAAATCTTTTCATATCTAAATGTAATGATGATAAAGTATGGAAGTTATTATTATTTACTTAAGAGTGGAGTGGTGGATAAAAGATTTTGATTTGATTTGGACAGAACATGCAGGTCTGGGGTTGGTGAGAATAGGGTGGCTGACAGTTGACTTTTCATGTTACAGTGTGCTTTTGTCAGTGTACAGTAAAAAGTGGAAAATCTCTGAAACACGCTACTGTTTCCTTTCGGGCGGGAGTAATCTCCTTATAACTGGAGAATAGACTAAGTGTTCTGTGCGCATCACTTTGTGCGCATAGCTTTCTGCGTGAAGGACATTTCTTTGCTGCGGGTAGGTGCGTAACCTTCTCGCAGTTAGGGACATTGAGTTTCATTTGTAGATTCTCCAGGGGGTCTTGGTATTTCAACATAGTGATCAGTCATGTTGAAGTCAATTCCATCTTGGAGCTTGACAAACTAGCTCTCAATGTTCCCGCCATGCGGGGAGGTTAGTTCCCTTCCGCACGCGCATAAACGATTTAGGATGCACCCGCCTTAGCATCATGCGGGATGGTCAACCCATAGACAACATAACGTTAAGTTACATGAAAACATAAAGCCAAAACATTCACGCATGGCGCATATAACATATGCTCACGCTGGTTCTTAACATGGTGCGCTCGCGCAGGGCGCACATAACAGATGCACGCGCTGACTAACATGGCGCGCTCGCGCAGGGCGCACATAACAAATGCACGCGCTGACTAACATGGCGCGCTCGCGCAGGGCGCACATAACAAATGCACGCGCTGACTAACATGGCGCGCTTAATATTCACAATCACCTAATTATTAGGTTGATTACTTAGTTTAAGGGGTTGGGAATTTACCGGGTGTCACAAAGGATGAGAAAGATCAGAAGTTGAAGGTGATTAAGGTTTCTGGGGTTTCTCATACGAATATACTTACAGATGACAACGCGTTGGCTTTAATAATCGGTGAAATTGAAGCTATCAATTCCGAGATGTCTTCTTTGCCACTTGTTTCGAGTTTGTAAACACTAGAAAATTATATTTATACATCACGTAATAAATCTTCTTATGATACTTATACTCCCGTGGTGCATGATATTCGCAGACGATATTGTGTTACTTGCTGAGAAAAAACAAGATCTAAACATGAGGCTTGAGGAGTGGTGAACAACCTTAGAGACAAAAGGTTTATAGATTAGCCGATCTAAGACGGAGTACCTCCACTGTGATTTTGGTGGGATAAACGACAATGAAGACGCACAGATCACAATTGAAGGGCAGGTGGTCCCGCAGGTAACGAAGTTCAAGTATTTATGATCATTTGTACAGAGCGATGGGGAATTAGACAGTGATGTGACCCACCGAGTTCAGGTAGGATGGTGTAGATGGAAAGCAGTCACAGGTATATTGTGCGACAAGAGTTTCCCGACTAAACTAAAGGGAAAATTCTATAGGGTGGCAGTTAGACCTGGAATGCTATATGGAACAGATTGTTGGGCCATCAAGAAGGCACAAGTGCGGAAGATGGAGGTAGCAGAAATGAGAATGATACGTTGGATGTGTGGGCACACAAGGCTAGACCGAATAAGAAACGTTGTGTTTCGCGAGAGATTAGGGGTGGCGAACATAGCAGACAAGATAAAAGAGTGGAGATTGAGATGGTTTGGACATGTAAAGAAAAGACAGACGACGAATCTTGTTAGATCTGTAGAAAACATTACTATAGAGGGGAGGAGGGGTAGAGGACGACCGAAATTGACTTGGGATGAGAGGATTAGGCATGATTTGATAGACCTAAACCTCTCCGAGGACATGGTTGAGGATAGGAATTCGTGGAGAAGTAGAATTAAAGTTAAGGATTTTTAGAGAGAATTGAATACCTTAGGGCTTAGACTTAACTTATTTAGGTCACATACCATAATGGTATTTCCTTTACATATATTATTATTATTATTATTATTATTATTATTATTATTATTATTATAATTATTATTAGCTTTTATATAGCTGTTAAACTGTGATCTTATTATTAATATTATTATAATTAGTAGTAGTTTTTATATAACTGTTAAACTTTGATTTCCTTTATTTTGCTTTATACACATGTACTTAGAGCCGAGGGTCTCTCTGGAAGCCACCTCTTTATTCCTTTGGATAGAGGTACGGTGTGCCTACATCCCACCCTCCCCAGACCCTACTTATAGCTTTGCTGTCGGTGGGATTTTACTTGATTGATTGATTGATATACTCAACTCGTTTATAAGTTAAGCTTATTTATAAGTGAAGCTGCATACACCAAATAGGCTCTTATACGACTAAATTAAATTATTACTTATTTAAGTATAATAACACTAGTTTGAGGCCCGCGTATTACACGGGTAATTGATGAAAAAATTTAAACTTTAATCATCAAGTGAAATACAATCAACAATATGATCATATATATTGTTAATACAATTACAATTCACATTAAAATTACAGAAATTATATAACTAACATTACACAAATATGTTAAAAAATAAGTAAAACATTCCTTGTACACTACATTTGTAATTGTATTGGTCGGTATACATTGTTTATCAAAAATCAAAAATCAAAATTTTAGTGCATGTCTGCGTGTAACTCTTGATAATGTAACATAAAGGTTTGTTTATAACTCTTTCGTGTGACAAGTAAGGTTATTCAACTACATACCAACCCTAGATAAATGATAATGTATTCATGAAACTAACAAAAAAATATATTCATACACACCAAATATCATACATTTCTATCAATTGATATGATGCCATTTGAGATCTGCTTATTTTTATCCAAAAATCATGATTATCCCAGAACCAGATTACCTGAACTTTGATTAGATAATTATCCTTTATAATTTAAAACTGATTGATCATGATAAATTTGTTGTCATTAATATTATGCGTCTGACAACTTTTTAATTGATTTTATATTTTACAATTAACAATTGTATAATCAAGCAACTTATAAAACCAAAAATAAAATACCAAATGGTTTGTTTCATTTTATATGAATGTAATTGCTAGAAAAATAACAAAGACAAACTAACCTTAAAGCATGTTCAAATAACAGTGATTATTCTGAATTAACAGAATATTAGAAGATTTAAAGTTATATAAAGTGAATGTAGTGATTCTTATTTATAATACTTAAAAGTATTAGATTAGGAATGTTTAAGTTTTGAATACTAATCCCGTGTTATTAATATTATGGGAAGTTGTTGAAATATTTAACTAATCGATAAATACATATTTTAACTTATAGAAAAAAAAATTGAAGCAAATATTTCGGATTTTATGGAAGCGTGGTAAATAGCTGACTTTTAATCGGGTTAAAGATTTACTATAATCCATAGGTAATGAGATTGAAACATTTTTTTTGGATTAACGTCTTGAATGCTTTTAGTTAAGTAATTTATCTTATAAGGCATATGAAATTAAATATATTTGAAAATAATATAAATTAAGCCATAAAATATATAATTCTGAAATATTTTGGTCTGAGTTACGGAAGAATATTAAAAACTAAATATTAATCTTCTTATTGCTAAAACTCTTTATACTAAAAAAAATCATATAAATAAATAACAAATAGTTTATATAGTAAATCATTATACATATAGATTATAATTAGATTATAATTATAATTTTAAAAATATATATAATAGGTATTCTCCATGCTTGCAATATTTATATAAAATGTCTAGAGAAAATTAAGAAAAATACACATTTTTCTGCATTTAAATGTATATGAGAAATTTTTTAATCCAAATTTGAAACTAATTTTATATAAAAAAATTATGCACTGCTGCTTGAATCTTAATTAGTTTAAAAAAAATTTATAGTTTTCATACAAATCCAAATTATTCGACAATGCTGCACATTTATTTTTTTTAAATTTGTAATTACTTGTGACTTTAAAATTTTATTCTAACATGCCTACAACTTTAATTTTGTTATTTCTTTATTTTCTTAGTTCACATTTAATGTTAATAAAAGGATCGGTTAAGATTTACATTTAATAAAAATTGAATTCATTTATTGAAATTGTTTAAAAGATAATAACCATATATTAAAATGAGTTGGAAAAAAAAGTGAGGATGGTTAATATATTGACAAGTGGCAATAATGAGTAGTCTTTTATCAGAATAAAAAGATTTTATAAATTTATAATGGTATATACACATTTAATATCATTACATCATCAATTTATATATATATATATATATATATTATATATAAGAAAAATAAATAATGTACGAGAGTAATGATTCGACACCCAGGCTCAGACATGATTCAGTTTGTGTTATTAAATAATTGGGTTTTAACTTTGAGCAATCAGTCTTTCAAAATCATGTTGCAGTTGGTTTTAGGAATGAGATCAATATTGTACTAGTACATGTACCAAAAATACCAATATTTAATTTCTTAAAAAGTAGGTACCAAATACCATAATGAATCTATCGTAACGATACCGGTTTGGTATTGATACTCGTTACAAAATGCTTATCTTTATATAGTATCCGTGTTGTACCGGTACTGACAACACCGATACCAAATTTCTAAAAAATGGTACTGGACACCATACCGAATCTAACGGTACTGTACCAGTTGTAAGAAAAAGAATATGTTTCTAGTCATTAAAGGAAAAACAGCGTCTGGGGGTTTGACTACCGATAGTCAAACCCAACTATAAGTTTCAAAGATCCATTCTTGTAACAAATATTTCAACAATCTCCATCATATGTATCCACGTCCCCTGTTATCTACAAGATCAACATTTCCCGTTTAAATAGAAACGGGCAAATAAAACCCGCAGGGTTGACTCTATATCATAGTTTACCAATCAATTGAAGTCCATGAAGGTAGGTCTGGGTGGGCGGTTACTTGAGTCAGACACTCGATTCTGCTGTTGCCGGTGTGGTGGTTGCTGAGTGTTCAGGTTGGAAAATTGGTGAAACATCTGCGAGTGTGGTGAATGCTGAGGTGGCAATTGTCGGTTGTAGTTCATTCCATTAAGGGCTTGAGTTTGACCAGTCTCGAGTTTGAGCCGCTGCACTTCTGCTCTCAGGGTTTCATTCAAAGCTGTAATATATGATAATTATTAGTAGTAATAATAAATTCCTTTTTAATGATTATATTGTTTAACGCTTAGGTTTTTTGAAACTGAGAATTAAAAGAATGTTAAAAGTATTTACCATCTCTGAGTTTTGCCTGTTGTTCCATTGCTTGTAACCGCAGCTTGAGTTCCTTGTTTTCAGAAGTTAGACCAGTTGTATCCCTCTGCGTCATGGTTAAAATAATTACAAGTGTAAATGAGTTGAGCCGCACATGAGCTACTTAAGATTGGCTCGTTAAAAGCTCAAACCGAGCCAAACTTAAAAGACCTCGAGCTAATATTGGAGCTCCTTTAATAAAAGAGCTCGAGCTTCACATATCGAGCTTGACTAGGCACACGAGCCTAAACAAGTCTATTACTTATATAACTTTTACTTAAATATACAGTATATACTACACACACACACACACACACACACACACACACATATACATGCATATATATATATATATGGGTATAGATACTGTACACTACTGCCTTAACGTACGATAGGTACGCGAGACGCTCAAAGGCAAAAAACAAAGGAAAAAGTACTAAATGCTCAAAAAACGCTCAACCAAACCCTAAAACGCTCAGCCAAAAACCTAAAACGCTCAAAAACGGTTTTCGTGAAAAAAGGTGAAAAATTGATCGATTAATCATCCAAAACTGTTTTTTTCGGTGAACCAATGATTAATTGGATATGTATTGACGATTCAATGTTTGGATGCTATTTCATGGATCGATTTCGTGAAAAAATGGATTCGCGTACCTATCGTACGTTAAGGTATTATTGTATTGGATCTTTTCCCTGTATATATATATATTATATTTGCGTGATAATAACTATTATTATTATACATTTATACATAAATTAATACAAAAATAGCTAGATAATGTTACAATAAAAAATAATAATTATAGTTATATGTAAATAATTACAAATATGTATAAATAAAAAAAATAAAATAACTAATAATTAATAGCGAGCTCAAGAAACTACTCACGAGCCAAGCTCAAGCTTAGAGGAGTTTGGGTTCGGCTCGTTTACACCCTTAGCAATGATTCTAGTATAGAGTCCTGATCACTACAAAGGAGTTGATTTGGGTTGTGTTTTATTCTCAAACAGGTCAAGCCAAAAGAATCAACTAAAAATAAATGAATCAAATGAGTTAAAGATCAGGTATATAACCACCTAAGTCATTTATTTTAAACTTTATCATTATTGTAATAGAGGGAAGTTCAATACAATACCAAATTAATGTAAGAAACTACGAGAACTATATATACTCTTATATATTTTTGCTTTAAGCATGATACATAAGCCAGTTAGGTTATGTAACCGGCCTATTCCACTATCTTTCTTTCTCTATTAAACCAGCAAAGCACTGAGTACAAGTTTATTAAGTGGTTCTCAAAGTTCTCTTTATTAAATGCACCCTTATTGTATCAAGTTTTTAATTTTATAACCATATTTAAGCAATTATATTTTTATAATATTCAATAAATGGACTAAATAGTGTTTTGTTAGTCTGGTATAGAAAACTTACTCATTTGGCGCCTTACAATAGTTATCCAACTCTGCCCTTTTACCACTAATAATTCACACATCTATGTTTATAAAAATCCAACATTTTCTTCGATTGCTTTTGTTAATAGACATTTGATAATCATTCAAAAAACTTTACTAAACAAATTACCAAGTCAACTGCTCGAAAATTTTCAAATGAAAGGTATAGAAACTCAAAATCCAAACTACTTTTGCTGTACGTAATTTGCAAGTGAAAGGTATAAGATACTTATAGCAAATGTAGCGACTGGCCAATGAACCCAATTTGATAGTTTTTCTTCACTAGAAAGACCCATTTTGGAAGGGGGAAAAAACGTTTTAACACGATCCAAATTGGCACTACTATTTTGTCCCAAACCCGTTTTAGAGGGTGTTTGGGATTCCTTATTTTTACCTCCTTATGATTTATCCATAAGTCATAAGTCACAACCTTGTGACTTATGAAACTTTTACACACACACATTAAGCAATCCCAAACACTTTTTTAACTTTTCACTAAGTTATAATTTATAAGGAGGCAAAAATAAGGTGTCAGAACCCTTTTGAACTCGTTATCCAACCCGACCCAATTCGTTCATTTTGCCATGCCTACCTATATATACACAAACATCTTATCAAACAGTGTAGAATGCACACGAACTTAAACCCGAATATTCAAATGCAAACAAAACACTAAACTCAATATAAATCCTAAAAAAACATTATTAACTAATGCAAGACAAGCATCTACCTGGAGCATTGTCACTTGGGTCGACAGCGTTGTTGCCTCGTTTTGAAGTGTCTGCACTTTCCTCTCCAACTCACTCGTATACTTTATCTTCCTCTCTTTAGAACGCGCAGCCGACTGCCTGTTCGCAAGAATCCTACAAAAACAACAATCCAAACTCGTAAAAATCCCAACTTTCTAAACTTTCTTTAAAATTATTCAAGAAAGCAAAAAAAAAACAACTTTTATAAAAATTATTCAAGAAAGTAAAAAGAAAAAATCAAATAAGCATAAAATATAGTATTACATATATAGAAAACTTCTAATTTACAATTAATAATAATCAGATAATAATTTAAGGGGGTGTTTGGTACAGAGAATGGAAAAGGAGAGAAAATAGAAATGGAAATGGAATTGTAGAGAAAGAGAATTGGTATGGAGAATAAGAATCATTTCTCTTGTTTGGTACACGAGAAAATAAACAGAGAACTCTTCCATACCCAACCCCACCTCCACCCAACCTGACACCACTCACCACCGCAGCCCCACCACCACAGCCCCACCACCACCAGCCCCACCACCACAGCACCACCACCACAGCCCCACCACCACAGCCCCACACCACCAGCACCACCACCACAGCCCTTTCTTCAACCACAGCCCACCACCACCGGCTGCCGCCACCAAATCCCCTTCTTCAACCACAGTACACAAGAAATTAAAAAGATTCAAATTTTTGGAACATAAGATATAGAAAAAGGAGGCTCAGATCTGTCATCACTGCCTCTTTGGAGATTTTGTGGTGGTGGTTGTGGTGGCGATGATGATGATGATAATCAGAAGCCACCTGCGACCACCGCCGATTTCCACCACCACTGTCACCCACCTGCGACCACAATCACCCGACCATCTGAAAACCCTAACCTACCACGAACCACCACTTGAAACCCTAATCTCCGTTCACCCGTACCACCTGCAACCTACAACCGGTTACCATCTCTGTGTTCACCACTGCGAACGGCGGAGACGTGGTGGTGGTTGCAGACTTGGAGACGAGGTGGCGGTTGCAGACTTGGAGACGAGGTGGCGGGGTGGTGGCCGGAGACGGGGTGGTGGCCGGAGACGAGGTGGTGACATGCTATGAGGAGGCTGCTGAGAAATGGATTTCTCCTTGTTTTAAAGAGAAATGGAATTCTCTAGTTTTAGAGAAATAGAAAGTGGAAATCAAACAAAAGAAATATTTCTAATTCTACCCCTAAGAGTAATTTAATTTATTTGACTCCAAAAAATTGCATAAATTCATCAAGAAATGAAGAAAATAAACAAAAAGATGAAACCTTTTAGCTCTTTTGGGATCAATCAAAGCAAGCTCAGCCAATTTCTCAGGCGCAAGTGCCTTCTTGGAATTATCCACCACCATCAACACCGAATCCCCTTCAGACCCATCCATGGAACTACTATGCCTGTGACTAAACCCTAACCCCAACTCATTAAAAAACCCAGCATCCACCGACAAACTCCTCTTATGACTCACCGGCGGCCTACTCGCCGTCGACTTAACCACGTCGGAAGACTCACCCTCCGACTTAGACGACGACTCGCCGCCGTACGGAGCGTCGGAGGATAACGACGGCAACTCCATTCCGGCGAAGTTGAAGTCGGCGACGACGTCGTCGAGGAGGATGTCGTCGTCTGGAAACCGGAAGAAGGTTTCCGATTGAGCTCGACGGTGGTGGGACCCGCGGTTGGGTGTGTCGGGTAGGTGTTCGAGAGTGCCGCCGTGGTATGTGGCGGCGGCGATGGGTTTTCCGGCGAAGCTTGGGTCCATCGGGAGGTGAATAATAATAATAATAATAATAATAATAATAATAATAAGTTTAAAGCGTTTTTGTTGGGTTTGAAAGATATATTAGTGGAAAAAGAGGGTGCGTGTTCGCCGATGTTGGTTTATGAAATTACTTAAAAATGGGTAATAAAATGCGGAAATGAATTGAATGAAATAATTAAATATCTTTGTAGTAATTAATTCACGAGATTCTCGAGTTTTACGAAATGATACGCATGTAATTATTATACTTATATGCGTTAGCGTGGTCAACAAAAACTATTATGAGAATAGGGATGGCAATGCGTGTTTGGATATTTTCAACCCCATACTCGATTATTATACTTTGTTCTAAACATATTTCTAAATTTATTAAGTATCGGACATACTTGTGGTTTTTCGAGTATCTATCCGGTTTGACAAATCCTCGTTATGTTATCTTTTGTTTTATTCTCTTGTAACAATAAACTATTTTACTTATTAAAACTATAGTTTATTAGTTGTTAAAATTTGGATGTTTCAACTATACAAATAATGAGCTTTGACTATAGATTTGAAAGGGAGAAAGACAAAAAAAAATATAAAAATATGGATGTTGTCTACACTTGTATAATTCTATGTAACATGTATATTGAAGACCAATGTATGATTATTTGTCAAAACTACCAAGGTGATGTTCCACGATCTGAATCAGCAATTACCATATGAAGAAAAACTCCAAAATGTCATATATATATATATATAGAAACCTCAATTGAAAAGCACAAATGATAATGTATACTAGTGTGTGTGAGTGTGTGAATATGAGGTTCTGGGTGTGAGTCTCAGTAAGATGACCAAAGGCAAAGAGATGTATTGTTATTTCTTGACCCCACCCCTCCTTTTACAAAGAGAATGTTCATACATATATAATACCCTGAGGGAATCTTTCCTCGGACCGTTGCACCTTGGGCTCTCTCTATTGACCATTGGTTCTTCTGACTTGGGCAGAGTACTGGCTATTATCCGCTGGACAATCTTTTCCCTCCAAGATTATGTCAGCCTCAGTCTATGCAACGTCCAGATTAATAGGGACATGTCAGTCAGTCATTGACCCAGGCTCTTGTCTGGGGTGCACTGGATACCATTGGGTTGGGCTTCGCTTCTTGGGCTTTGCTCTTGCCAAATCTGATGTAGTCTCTTCAAAATATATCAAGAACCGTGAGGTATATGGAAACATTCGTCATGAGGTGGTTGAGCATTTGTGGGCTAGACGTCCAGATGATCTTGTACTAGACTAGCATTATTTGTTGCTTGAAATATTTTTTTTATTTTAATGTAATATTAATTAGTTTCCAAATTAAAAAAAATATTAAATAAAAAGTCAGAAATTAGTTGAAGCCACCATTCGTCTGAACCACCACAGGCTCATGTGGCTTCAACGAGTGTGCAGTTAGCGTCTAGTCAACACTGCATGACACAATATTACTTGATGAATAAGGGGATTACTTCAACGACAACACACAGTCTAACAAATGGTAGCATTGTAGCAATTATATGTTAGGTGGAATTGTATAATCGGGTTACTCGGGTGGTACATAATTGGTTAAATAAGACTATGTTACTCAGGTATTTTCATCGGGTTCGGGTTTCATTGTCATCTATGATACGCGAAAGATAGTTTTTTTTAAACTACGATGTAAATTCGGGCTCAGAGGCATGTTTCTTCATAAATCAAGTATGTCCATACCTCAGATAGGATTCAGTTGTCCATCATTAATTTGATGTTTGATGATGGCGCCAACCCATTCCAGAAGAACACCGACAACTCGTAGTTAAGTAAATTAAGTCCCATTACATCATCTTGTTAGTTTATTTGTGTTTGTTTAAGTTGTGTATTGTAGGATAATCCAGTTTTGATAGTTATCTTGTCATGTCACTGTCACGTAGATATTGTGTTTATGTGTTGTGGGATAACTCAGTTTTGCTAGTTATCATGCGTTGTGGGATAACTAAATTTGTTCTCGGCGCCTCCTTGCTTTTATCTCTAACGATCAGGCGAATTGGTACTTCCGGTTCGGCCTCTTCAAATTCAAGGTCGTTGGCGTAATCACTTAAGTCTATAGAATGTGAACGAGCATTCGACATGGCCTGAGAGGAACTTGGTTTGCTCGTGTTAGATGTTGTGTTGGATCGTTTAATGCGTCTTCTCATATGAAGTAGTGGTACAAGATACCCCTTTGGTGAAGGCCGAAGAAGTTTCCAAGGTTCTATCAACTTAAACGCCACTTTGTAAATGGCTTTAAATTGTTTATGGGTCTCCTCTGTCACATCAAGATCACTTGAACCGCTTGGTATATGTCGACTATTTTTAAGCCGGCTATGAATGTTGTTGAAGTTGGTAAGTTGGTTCGCATTGCGACCATTTGTCGCGGACGGAGTCGGGCATGCGGTATTCACCCCGACCCATTATTTGGAAAAAGTTAGCCCTTGCCTCTCACCAAAATAATTTACCAGCATTATCATCCCCTATAAAAAATATATATATAAGCAATATATATATATATATATATATATATGTGTGTGTGTGTGTGTGTGTGTGTTTGTGTGTGTGTATATATTACCTTCGATGGAATTTTTCGACGAGTCAAGCCATGCTTTCGCCAATGCCAACTCCTCCTCAGGTGTCCCCATCTCCTTCTTGGGCTGAGGTTCTTTCAGTTCATCGCTTGTTTTTTGTGTGTTTTCGTTTGGAGGTTGTCTGTGACATTCGTCATTTTCGGTTTAACTTGTATTTGTTTTTGTATTGGAAACTCGACCCGTTTTGGTCTTTCGGATCCGTCGTTATAAATAAAATGTTGGGTTTTATGTTCGCTTATATTACACAAATGTCAGATCAAGAAAACATCATTTTCGGTATGTTAAAAAACCTCTTTATGGCTAAAAATGACTTAAAACAAACCTAAAGAACTAATTATGTCAAACACCTCTTGTTGTTTGTGCATTGTTTGACCATTTGTAACCAATGAAATGCAAGTATATCCCTTATGAGTAAACTATACTTTTTCCACAATAAATCAAGTCTCATGCACCCATTTTAGTTTGCTCTTTCTTCTTCAAACTCTCTTAATCTAAGATCCAAGTATTCATTCTTCAGGTTCTTGATAGTTTGACTCTTCAAGGTCAAACTAATACTAATATTTATTACTAACTAATTCTTGTTAATTAAAGTTTGTTACTATAACTTGTTTAAAACATACTCCCCTTGTTTCCTTGGCTTTCTCTTTTCCGGCCATGTCGGTTTAGGTGTATTGCTAGGCAAGGCTTCATGGAGGATAATTATAGTCCTTGTTAAACACTTTAATTTATTCTTTAATTTATGTAAGCTTACTAATGTTGTTTAGTTTCTAATTACTTTAGTTTCCAAATCATTTTAATGAGTTCAATGGTATTGGGTATGTGGCCACCATTCTCGGTTACATCCCGAGCCAAGAGCCGAACCAAAACCGAACTTTTTTTTAAATACTATATTGTTAACATATTGTATGTAAGACTTGTGTATTATTATTTCTAAGTTTGTTCTAATAATTTCTATGGTATTTGGTATGTGACCACCATTCTCGGTTTCATCCCGAGTCAAGAGTCGAACCAAAACCGATCTCTTGTTTAAATGATTTTTATTTAAAATGATTTAATAATATGTTACATGTAAAATTTGTATATTTTAAATTATTAGTTCATTTTAATAAGTTCTATGGTATTGGGTATGTAGTAACCATCCTCGGTCTTATTCCAAGTCAAGGACCGAACCAAGACCGAATTAAACCGAGTCCACTCGCTTAAGACACACTAATTGTGTTTTGGGCCACCGAATCTCGTATTTTTCTCTAAAACTATATTATAAACTAATTTTAATTATTTTCTCAAAATACTTGGCATGTCAGATCCAACTTGATCTCATAACAAGTTTGGACTGACAAAACCAAACACTCACTTAACGGATGTCGAGGTTCTCCTTATTAGAACTACACGCTTGGTTAAGTTTATTTTGATTTCATTGAGTTATCTCATAACATTTATTACTTTGGAATCTTGGCTTCGGGCTTGACCAATTATCAAGACTCGAACCGACAAATCCAAACACTCGTAAAATCTCGTTTTTGTATCTATCTAACAAATGATCTTGCAATATTGCAACCTTACCCAAATATTTACTTAACAAAGGTTAAGTTAAACTAATAAATAGAATACTGAGACCCGATTTCGAGTAAATTTACCTTTCTAAAACAATTGCTTTCATTCTTATGTATTTACACTTTAACTCTCAAACTTTAATTATTTATTTTACTTGTCAAGTTATTTTACTTTAAAGCTTTTAAAACCATCTACTAACTCAATACCCTTTTTAATCTAGGTCTTGTCCGTTGAACTTATCATTCCCCGTTTTATCGCAAACTATCATTCGAGTTACTTATTTCACGTGAGTACATTTCATCCCACGTTTTCTTTTTATACTTTGGGGTTAACATGAATACTTATTCAAAACAAGAATGATTTATAACACTCTATCCTCAAACCACAAAATCTAGGGTGTATGATACTTAGAATACTTGCTCTATTGTGGGTTATATGTTTCATATGCTTTACGTGCACGAATGTTTATATTTATGTTGTTATGGAGCCTCAATAAGTATGATCATACGCACCCCTAACTACTTTAGCCTTGTGTTAGTAGAATAGGGTCTCATTATCCGAGTATGTTGGTTGCTACCGATTAGAAATGATCCTCATTTATTTATGATTTATATACCGCAATTGTTGCTTTTATTTATAGTTTCATATATGAGTTGTGGATTTTGGCTCATATTATATATACTCAAAACTATGAAATTTCTCACCAACATTCGTGTTGACAAATATTATTTTATGAAAAACTACTATTCATTCTCCATCAAATTTATGTGAGTGTTTAAAATGAGATAAGTAATAAAATAAATATTTGTAAGTAAGATAAAGAAAATGGAATGTGGAGGTTTTGTAAAACGAGAGACAAATTTTTTAAAATGTATGATTTTTAATAAAAATATATAATTAGTATATGTGAGTGTTTAAAATGAGAAAAATAATAAAACAAATATTTGTAAGTAAGATAAAGAAAATGGAATGTGGAGGTTTTTTTTAAAACGAGAGACAAAATTTTTAAAATGTATGATTTTTAATAAAAATATAAATATTTGATATGAAAATTTTATAAAATAGAAATATATTAAAAATTAGTATTTATTTTTTGAGATATTATTTATAACTAGTTTTAGAGCCCGTATAACACACGGGATGATCTAAATAATTAAGTTACAAATAAGGTAATACATAATATATATAGAAAAATGTATTACATCTATGTTTGTATCATCATATATAAATTGATTTTATTTGTATCACAAAATGCGTTGTCCAAAAGAAATGAACTTAAAAAATAAATAAATAACTCACCTGCAAAAACATACCCATGAATACTATCTATTGAAAATTTATTCTCAATGTCATATATGTGTAATTGAAAGAAATTTGGTTATGAACCAATTCGGAGAATATTTCTCATTCCACAATAGTTTTGACCTACACCATAAAAAATATTTTGACACAATATTTTTGACCTACACCATAAAAATATTTTGATAAGTTTGATAGGCTTTTCGACTTTGTCAATTGAAAAAAAAATAATGAAAGGTTAACTCGTTCAATTTTGTAAATGTTTTGTTTCACTTGAGCATAAATTTGTACAACATGCTTCACATACACCGTCTGATCACTATTCAAGAAAAAAAGTTAATGCTGGCACAAATGTTTATAATTTGATAAAAGTTAGAAGCATTGATAGACTTGGAGGTGACATGTCGGAAGTGTTTATCATTTTTTCTTAAATTTTAATAGTCATGGGAAAAATATTCAATGTGCAAAATCCCGAATCTTTTGGCTATTTTCAAAAATGTCCTTAAAAATAAACTCGAAACCCAATAACTATTAAAATTCTAACTTTAGTTTGTTTTACATTTTCAAGTCAAAACTTTGAACCCGTAACAAGTTTGAGGATAAATTTATTTGCATTCTCAAATTTTTAAAAATATTCAAATTGCCCTTTTTTACCCGTAACAAATTTGAGCCAGATGTTAATTTGTACCAAACGATCTATGTACCAACTTTTAACCCAAAACAATCTAATTTAAGTTCCATAAAAACCCGAAGCAATCCTTGATAAAAAAAACCGAGAAACTAAATATGATAACTTTATTATATTTGAAATGGTGATTGGTATATACTATCCTTATAATTTAACACATATATGTATAGTTTAATAAATTAACTGAAAAAATAAATAGATAGATTTAAATCATATATTTATAATTTATATATTTATACGACAATGTACAAAAAAACCAATAGATAAATGGATTTATTTTTAAAAAATGGATCAATTTTTAAGCATATATTTATAATTTAATAATTAAACAAATTACTTCGTAAATTGAAAGAATATTAGTGTTTTTTTACAAACTTCAACAATATACACAGTATAATATGTTAATAATAACATTTAGAATTTTATTCTTTTCCATATTTAACAAACACTGTTTGTTGTTGATTTTTAGATATCACTAAGTATGTTGTAAAATATATTATAACAATGTATATTAGTATAATATGTAAATATTTATTTTTATAAAAGTGTATCGATATAATACAAATAGAGTTTAAAGAAAAGTGAATAATTTAATCATTATATAGATATAATACAAATAAAGTGTAAAAAGAAAGTGATTAGTTTTTGATATATGACATATATTAGTTTTGGAGGGGAAAAAGATGTTAGGACTAACCACAAACCGATACTTGTATACAATTATTTACCTTTATTAGAATATGTAGATTAAAAAACAATTTTATAGTAAAAAAAAAATAAGCGGGTCATGAGTCTTACCAAACCCAAATAACTTTTAAACTGGATTATAACATCTTATTTATTTGTGAAACCCTTTCATCATGAAATCTTAATTATATTATTAACGTTCTTAAAATAAATAAAATTAAAATCCAAAAAAATATATAAATATTAAAAACGAGTAATTTAAAACCCCTGTAATACGGAGTATAAAAACTAAGAGTAAGATTAAAGGAAGGTTTGCAGGTTAAATGACATTTTCGCCTGTACAATTTTATCTCTTAACTTCCTTAATTTTATAGTGTTATCCTTTTAACTACTTTCGGTTAACTATTAAAACGAAAATTTAAATATCATGCTAGACAAAAAAATGCTTTTCCCATACTTTTGGGTTTTTTAGGCATATCTTAAAACACTTGTTTCGTAGCCACTTACAAGTTATAAACCGTACATAATAGAACCTAATCCTGACCCAACACATATTAAACCACCAAACAAAGACATTTGAACGCATCCCATGTGCAATTAGGAGACATGATTTTATTTTATATAGTGACATTGTTGATTGACTTATTAAAAAAATATGTGATGTGTCTACAAAGTATGTATCATAATTAAATTATTGATGACAGAGTAAAACACAAATTCGTGTTCAATCTAATATATTAGTTTAGAAGTTTGAGTTGTTGAAATTAAAATTTTGTTAAGTCAAATCTTTTATTTATTGTGATGAGCTCTATGGTGATTCACGTGGACTAGCATCCTTCAAGTTATTGACAAGGATGAGTATTTTGTCTCAAATACTGTATCGTACTCGTATTAATTTAGCCTTCACTACGGGTATCAGTACTTTTTTTATTGATTTTCGATACGTGTGCTTTTGGTATTTTGTACCTGTTAGTGATATGTAGACATATTATTAAGATTATATATATTTAATATCTAAACTAAATCCTTAAACCGTATCTGTAATATACCGAAAATTCGAAACAATCTATAATATATATAAACGAAGATCCAAAAATCCTATGTGTCGCGATGTGGTCGCTCCCCCCTTTTTTGGAGTCACCAGATTTGCTTGATTTTTAAATGGAGGCTTCTCATGCATTTGACTCGAATTCATGGGTATGGATCTTACCAAACCCAGATATTCCTTAAACGGGTTATAACATCTCATTAAATAAAAAATTATTCTCACCAAATTAATGATGTAAAAATCCTATAAAATAGGATATACTAAAAATTAATATCTTATTTATTTTAAAAAAGATATATATTATTTAAATTAAAAAACCAATTTTATAGTAAAAAAAATAAAAGGGTCTTGGGTCTCATCAAACCATAGGTATATTATTAACTTTCATAAATATTATTTATAATTAAAAAAAACCAATTTTATAGTAAAAAAAATAAACGGGTCTTGGGTCTCATCAAAAGCATACAGATTTTAAACCGGGTTATAACATCTCATGTGAAACAATTTATCATCAAACCATAAGTATATTATTAACTTTGATACAATAAAAAAATATAAATTCAAAAAATAAATAAATATTAAAACAAACAATATAAAACAACCCCCGTAATACGGGGGATAAAAACTAGTAAAATAATAAATGTCGATTGTTAGAATATTGATAAATCGATGAAACGTTAATAAACGAATAACCATGATTTAAATATATAAATGTTATTTTAAACTGTAAATGATACAATAATAATAATAATAATAATAATAAAAAGATAATAATATTTTAAAAAACCATCTCCCTCAATATATCTCTCTGCCCGTCGTGTACAACACCACCACCACAACCCCGCCGGTTGCCGTCATCACCTTCGCCACCGTAGCCGTCGCCTTTGGTTGTCGCCAACACCGTAGTTCCCGCTCTTCCGAGTTTCGCCATCACCACCGCCCCTACGAATCGCCGGAAAACTATCGCCATCACTAACGGTTGTAGCTTAAGGCAACCATCACTGCCGCATACGTTTTTGTGTTAGCCATATATCATCGACACCGCCATAGTCACCCCCGTTTCTCTCCGATCACTTTCTGCTCGTTTGCGTTAAGGACACCCACCACTGGAAAGTACTACCGCCGCTCGTTGGAAGTTCGAAACCAACCGTTCACTTCGATTCAAGGTTCTCGTGACGTTTAATCAAGCTTAAGTGTACTCGCTTATAAGGTACGGTTTCTGTTTTTGTTACTCTTAGTATTAATTATAGTCCGTTACTTTGTTGAACGGATTATGTGGTCTTTTACTTGTAGCGTAAATATTGTTTTCATTATTCTCATAATGTACGGACTTCGTAGTCTTGCACTTGTAGCGTCATACCGTGTCTTCATTTTCATAGTATATGGGTTCTTGAGTCATTAATCGTGTTATAATTATTGAGTAGTTTCATGGCATCTTGTCACCGTTATAGTTTTGTTCTTTATTTATTGCAAATTGTTATATTGCTATTGTTAAATTGTCATGCATGCGATATAATATATATTATTGCACTCATTATCGCATGTTCCTAATAGACCATTGGACATTGACTGATTGTTATTGAGACATATTATATTGATATTGATCATTGTTATTGTATTTTATTTGACATCATACCTGAGCATTTATCCACCACGTAGGGCGTCAATCGAGGCACCTTTGACGTGCTCTATCTGTGGTAGGGCGATTAGTCCACAGTGTCTCTATTTTATTGTTCGATGAGAGCATTTACTTATTACTGAGAGGTGTATGGATCGATCCTAGGTAAACTGTTACTGGAGTGAGATGGTTAGGTGTGTGTGTCCACATTCCTATCTCACTTAATTATTGGTGCATTAGTCTGCAGCTAATGTACATAATGTTATTGTTATTGTTACTGACTCACACGGGTATTTCCATAGTAGATTATTATTGTACTGATTGATAACTGATCGTTAAATGTATTGTTAGTGTTACCGGTTCATATACTGTACTTGTTTCTCATTGATCGTTTATTGTATTGCATCGTTCTTCACCGTTTGTTGTTGCTATTGTTTCCTCCGTTACTGGGCAATTTTTGGCTCATCCGTGTTTCTTTTGTTTTGTGTTTCCTTTAATTTGTTACAGGCACTCAAGGGAATCAGGGGAATATGTGATAAGAGAGTAAAAGTAAAAGGCTAGAAGCTGGAAAATAATTTATTTTGAGTGAAACAACTTATTTATTTTTTGTTGTAAAAAATGTTGAACCTTTTTGGTATTGAATTATTTTAAAATTTGGATTTTTTTTATCATATCGAGTGACACGTCGGCCCTAACCGGGTTGGGGTGTTACAGTATCATCTTGAACGTTCTATGATTTACGACGTATCAAACCTACCATTATATCAACTATTATGGTTTACTTTTGTATTATGGTTTATTGATTTTATTTGTTTTGATTATGGTATTAGTAATGCCGACACTTGTACCAATTTAACCAACTTGGTACTTGTCATGTATTCGTACTGGTACCGAGACCAATTCAACTTATTTGTTATTCATATGGGTGTTCAACGGATCGAATTTCGAATATTCGAATTAAATTATTCAAATTTTGAACTTTTGAAGCTGGATTCGAATTCGAAATAGATTCGACAAATTTGATTCGATTCGAATTAACAAATATTCAAAATGGTAATGTCCTATTAACCAAAATGATGAATTTTTAATTTTTAATCTCTATAAATCAAAATATTTATGTAGTTTATTTTTGCATAAGTATACATATATATAATAAAAATAAAATGTATAATTTGAGTTCGAATTTAAAATCAAACCAAATCGAGTTAAAAATAATAAATTCATATTCGATTCGAAATTCGATTACTAAAATCGAGTTCTAACTGAATCGAATTCGAATGATTGAAAATTGAATTCGAACCTTCAAATTCGAATGCGAGTTGAATCAAATTTCGAGTTATTCGAGTTCAGTTCGAATACTGAACACCCCTAGTTTTTCATACAGATGCCCGGACCAATTTAATCTATTTGTTACTTGTATTGGTACCAACTTTATCGGAGATTTGAAAAAAAAAACAATACCAAAGCGGTACAAAAGCTGGTACCCTTACCATACCCATACCCATACTCATACCCATACTGTACCAATAAATCCGTTAAGGGTATCCTTACTAATTTTTATTGATTTTCAGTACATATACAATCAGGTATGGGTAATGTACCACATAGTCGTTGATATGTTATGTGCTCGATCGTTAAGTCAACCTTTACAACCATGGTAAACCTTATTGACTTTATATGGACGTTATTCAGGTTCTATAAATATTGCAACAAGACTCTTAGCGGGTGTTCAAGGTGTAAACCAAGAATTATTTGTGCATATTTTTGTCAATTAAAATGGGTATAAAATGTAAGGCCAAAAGGTTATGACTTGGGATATCAAATTACGGAACCCGTTATATATTAATGGTCACGTTAATAAATTAAGCTGATGAGAAATCCGGATACGAGATGAGAGCTTTGGTGTACGCGTTTAACTTCAACGAGAGGGGATATTCTAAAATGTTAATAGTTTGGTTATAAATAGAACACTTATATCATATTAATGTGTGTGTTTTGTAAGGTGTTTTCACCCACCCAAGGGGAGCTCACTTTGGGTGGGGCCAGTTCGTTTATCAAATATTTAACCTTTGAAACCGACAACGAGATCGTTCACTATCTTTATTATATTTATATTATTTTGTTAGGTCGTTTCATTTCACAACACCCGTCCCGATCGATTATCAAGCGCAAAGTCGTTCGTATGTCCGATCTGGCGGTTTCGAGACCTACACATGCACATGAAACTAAATAGTGGTATCATAGCCACTTTTGTAAGACTTTACAACCTTAGTTTGGTCTACTTTATTAACCGGATAAAAAGTTGGGGAATAAATTGGGATTTGAACCTGAAGAAACACGGATCTGATGGTTCCTGGATCCAATGAGTGCACAGGGTAGTATATGATAACAACTAACACAGTATGAGTATAACTTCCCAAAGTCCAGTGACCGGAACCTGCAAAACAAACACCGTGAGTCTCGTCACTGTAAGTCCCCCCGGGGCGTCGCTGATCGATACGAGATCCGCACGAGGTCTAGGAGTGCGGAATCCTCCTAGACACGTTTACGATGTTATAGACGAAGAACACGATTACACACAAGCAAACACATGAATGGGATAAACGAATCTGCAGATCCTTTATATAATATTCAACCGCATTACATACCGAACAAAAACAAAATACGACCGAACCGAGGTGAGCTCTACCTCGGGTCTGCCCACACGGCACTCTCTATCTCTTTCTCTCTAAACAATGACAGCTACACAAATACTCTCACTATTTCTCGATACTAAACCCTAAACATGACACACATATATAGACAAACCAACTTCGTGGGCTTGGGCCTGTAGGCGAAGTTGTCCTAACTTCGCCAATGGTGAAGTTGTTCTAACTTCGCCTATGGTGAAGTTGTTCTAACTTCACCACTTCGTCTCCGCTGGTCAGAATTGCTTAGCGACGGTCACAAAATTCACCAACAGACTCCCCCTTGACCGTTGCTCTCAACTCTATCAAACACTAAAGATCATCTTTTACAAAACATGCACCAACAAACTCCCCCTTAACTGATGATCTTCTGTGTTCTTCTTCTGGTAGGACTCGATTGCACTGTGATCTTCAAACTTGAATTTCACATATACATGCAACATCAATCCTGTCTTCAACTAGCAGTGTCTGAAAATGTCTTGTAGCTTCACAAATGTACCAATCACCCGGCGTCTTCCATATCAGATCTCCCCTTCAGTGTAAGCTCCTCCGAACTATATCGATCGAGATCTTTGACCTGCATCTTGGTGCCTAATCGATCATCTCAACCATTCGGCTAGTAAGATAAGGTTCAATCTTCAACTACTCAACAGCAAGTGATCAGTTTCATCACAAAACCACCTTGACAGAATCTAACGCAGATGACCATAAATATATAACGGGTTTCCTCATTTGATATCGCAAGCCACTAAAATTGGCCTTACAATCACCCGCTTGACTTATGATATCAAAAACTTCGTTGAACCATGTCTCGCATCTTCACGAATCAACCCGATAAAGCCGAAGCATCTTCAATCACCATGGATAACGATCAAATGACTTTCTTATTATTTCTGAGAATGAAATTATTTAAGTAGCTCACCCCTAATAAATAAGTATCCCAGATACTCGTATCCCATACTTTTAGGTTGAGAGCTTAAACAATTAAATTCCCGATTAAATCCAACTTGTTCAAAAATTTTCACCTTTATAAATAAGCATCTCGGATGCTTGTATCCCACGTTTTCAGGATCCAAGTCTCGAACGTCTTGAAAATAACATAAATAATATGCTTTGACCATGATCCAATAATGACGAAAACCCGAACAAAATTTGACTTTCTTCAGTTGGTCAACCTCAAACAATAATTATTTCTTGGCCCAAAAATAATTTTGTCGAATCACCCAAATACCTAAATATGTGTCAATATCCAGTTTCAATCAATATCCTATTCGCAACTTTAACTACATATCCATAGTTGACACGTATTTGTTCACACGTAAGGCCAAGAGATACCAATTGTCTCTCTTTGATGGAACAACATTTTTGGCCTCACAATAATCATGTAAACCCGGCCATTCGGACGAAAACTCCAAAAAAATATTATCACCAAATTTTTCCTCAATGATCCTCTCTTCACATGAATGACATATGAAAATTTCGTTCAAGAAAATTTCACGAAAATACTCTTTTTTTTTTGGGAAATACCATATCTTGAACGTCGGAGGAAAAGGAAAACAATATCGTTAACTTCACCTGATAACTTCACACGTTGACTTCGCATAACTTCGATTGTCAACTTCGCCTTCATTAAGTTCGCCTGGTTATAACTTCGCTTAGTTATAACTTCGCCATTCTTTAACTTCACCAAACTCTTAACTTCGCCAAAACCCTAGCGACAATTTCGCCATTTACGGCTGTTCGGCCAAAAACATATCAGAAACGGCCTGAAAATACCAAAACACAGATCTCGAACCATAGCATAAGAGCCTAAGGCTCTGATACCACTTGTAAGTCCCCTCGGGGCGTCGCTGATCGATACAAGATCAGCACGAGGTATAGGAGTGTAGAATCCTCCTAGACACGCTTATGATGTTATAGATGAAGAACATGATTACACACAAACAAACATACGAATGGGATAAACGAATCTGCATATCCTTTATATAATATTCAAAACGCATTACATAGCGAATATAAACAAAATACGGCCGAACCGAGGTGCGCTCTACCTCGGGTCTGCCCACACGACACTCTCTATCTCTTTCTCTCTAAACAATGACAGCTACCCAAATACTCTCACTATTTCTCGATACTAAACCCTAAACATGACACACATATATATAGCCAAACCAACTGCGTGGGCTTGGACTTGGGCCTGTAGGCGAAGTTGTCCTAACTTCGCCAATGGAGAAGTTGTTCTAACTTCACAACTTCGTCTCTGTCGGTCATAATTGCATAGCGACGGTCACAAAATGCACCAACCAATTGTAGGTTCCCTGCCGGATCTACACAGGAGTATCTCGTAACACGAGGGTGCGGAATCCCCTACGTATACGATACCAGTGTCTACACGAGCAATACGTAAATGACGCAAAACACACGTAAGCATAAAGGAATACTTGTCATATTGCAATAGAAAGAACCAAAGATAACAAACACGTAACACCACTTGTTACAAAACTCAGCCGTTCAAGTCACGTTTAAAGGTAGCCGAAGATAGGTTATATAGAGCGACAACTTCGCCTAACATGCTAGGCGAAGTTGTCCCTAACTTCGCTACTCTACAAGTTCGCCTAATATAAAATGCAAACTAACACATTCACCAAGATAAGAACATTGTAACGATTACAGACACAATAAACCCAAGATAAATGAACTACTGACATCATGCACCAACAGTCACGGGAAGGACAAGAGGGGGGTCTTACCGTAACCACCCTCCGGCGTGAGAATCAGTACAGTTCTTACAGGAGAAAGTACTAAAGTATTGAGAGTAAGTACAGAGAGAGTATATGTGAGTCAATGTGAATGAATACCTCATGAGAATCAGTACAGTCAATGCCACTTCACCAGGTTTTACTGTAATGACGACTATTCAGTCTGAGGTTGATGAAATAGAAGTTCAATGGGACCAGTCCGACTACCAGAAGTTGATTGAGACTTATGGTATCCCACCGGAGTGGGAACCAGAATTCCCCTCTCCCGGTTCTATAGCCAGCCTGCCACCGCCTGGCAAAATGGCTGTGTATTCTGATTACTTTATCTATGGGAATTTCCCTTTTCCCATTACAAAGTTTTTTATGAAGATTTTAAGTGCATATGGGATACATTTATCCCAGTTACATCCGCGTTCCGTTATGTGAATTCGTCATTATGAATTCGTGTGTACGGCACATGGAATGCTACCTCACTTTGACAGATTTTCTGTCTTTTATCGATTCGCCAACCATGGCTGTTGGTTCACATGCCAGGGGTTTTCCGATAGGAGTATCGGTTACGAGGTCGATAAGGGATCCCAAGATTGGCGTAGCAAGATTTTTTGGATATCTGAGGACGTGGTGCCTACTACCATGGTCCGACGTCTGGCCAATGACGTGCTTCCGGAAGTTGTCACGGCCCTGTACGACGGTGGTGCTTGGTTTCGTGTCTTAATGTCGGAACCAACGCCGATGCAGGCGTTACCCGAGGAGGCCCTTGTATGGGCGGGTATGAGCCGCCTATGGCCATCGGAGTTCTTGGAGCCTGTTTTTATTGGCTTGGACGATTGTAAGTTACCCTCCTTGACTTTTTTCTTGCTTGAAATTTTGTGATTATTTCTTTATGTTTCTCCTTTCAGGTCAAGGTCCTATGCTCAACGCTATTTTCGAGGATAGGGGTTGTGTCCGAAAGAGCATTCGCGATGCGAGTGACAGACCCATCCTTGAAAAGACTAAGGACCGATTCCTTTTCCCAACGAAGGTTCGAGCCGAACCCTTAGTTTCGGACGCGACCTTTCAGTCAGGTGCATGTGTTTTCAACCTTCCTCCACTTAATTCCCTCACTTCTGATGGAGTGATCGCCATTCTATCATCGAGTGACGATTCCGCCACTCAAGAAAAGGGGAGCTCTGATGACGATGCCTCTGAATTTTCCTCTGTCTCACACCTATTGGCAGAGTTGGAGAAGAAGAGGGCTTTCTCGTCCTTTCAGGCGGGTGATGCGGGTGCGAGCACTGCGGACGTTGGAGAGGGATCCTCTAAGAAGAAGCGGAGGACTCATCGTCCTAAAAAACCGCAGTATAGTCTTGCTAAGCGGATGAATACGGTAGATGGTATGTATTTCATATACTTTACTTGTTTTTAGTATGTTATCTATGTGTAACTTTTGTTGTGCAGATCCGTCGACTGTTGGGGATGATATATTGGAGAAAGTACCATCACCCACCCCGACATTCGAGAAACAGGCATCTCCTCCTCCAGAGAAGGAGATGGAGGATAAGCCTTCTACCCCTCCTACTGAAGTGAATGTGGAGGGGTACAATCGCCAGTCTGGAACTAATAACTCCTTGGACTATTTGTTTCAATTTGGGGACATTGCTGGTTCCCAGAATGACAACCCTGAAGTTAACGAAGAGGGTTTCAGGATTAATGAGTCTCCACCTCGATCTCCTCCTCCACTTTTCTCAACTTCCTCACCCTTAACTACGGGTGCAGGTGGAAGTTTTCAATTTGGACCATCTGTCTATGAGCTTGGAGGAGGCTCAACACATGGTGCTCCTCAAACGTCCTCCTCGATCCCTATTCGCCTTGAAACTTCAAGTTCACATTATTACGGGGAGGCGAATATAGGGGATGATTTTAATCTGTTCGTCCCGCCTTGGGAAACTGTCAATGGGTCCCGGTTTTCTGATCCCTGGACTTGCATGAGTTTTGTTAATCACTGCGTGCCGCCTGCCGAAATGGCGGACCAGCGTGAACGTTCCCGCCATGATCTTCACAACGACTTATCTTTTTCCTTGGCTAACACTTTGGCCTGCAGCCAGGAAATCTTACGCGAATGGCGTACAATGGGAGGGAAACTGGGTGAAGGTTCTCGAGCTGTTGAGGCTGCGAAGAAGGAAGCTGAAGATCACCGCTTGGCGGCCAGTGCAGCCACGTGGAAGTAGACGGATGCGGAGATCGCCCTTAGGGGTGAAAAAGACTGGAATGCTGCCACTTCCCATCCAGTGGAAGTAAGCCGGTGAAAGGCAAAATGGTGTCCTCGAAGCTGCTCGTGCTGAGGCTCAAAAAAGAAAGGAAGACTTGGCGGGTGCCCTTGAAGCTATTTCAGCCTTAGAGAGCCAGATATTCTGCCAAGGCGACCGAATTCAGGAGCTTGAGGCGGAGCTAAGGTTGCAGAAGGAACAATCTGAGCTTAAAGATAAAAGTGTTGCTGAAATGCAGTCTGCTTATGATTCCTTGCTGCAATCTTGTGCAGAGGTAGAAACTCCTGCTACTGAAGCTTCTGCTGATAACCAAAGGATGGCCAACGAGAAGCAGGAGCTGCGGGGCAAGGCAGAGCGTGTAGAGCAAGATCGCCAATGGTTCCTCACTCGAGGGTTTGATTCCGTGAGTTTTCCTCATTTGCTGTTCATTATATATCTCATGTCTTGGTACTAAATAAAAATATTTTTTATTTTGTCAGGTCATCCGCCATATCAAGGGGAGTGCAGAGCTGACTAATAGCTTTGCTAACTTGATGACTGCCTCATCTCAGCTTGGTCGCGTGAGAGTCTTCAATGAAGGGATGACCTATGCTCAAAGTGGTCGTTCTTTTAAGATCATCCGCTTCATGGCCTTGATGTCAAGCAGGAACGATATATGCGGATTAAGGAACATGATGGCCTGGTGTTTCCTTTGCAAAATATGCTCCTGGAGTTTGCCTCGGCTAATGATGGCGTGCAACAATTGAAGAATTACCTTGACGATGAATCTGAAGACGCCTCATCTGAGGACACTCCACCAACTCCTTCGGAAGATATTGTAGCTCTTAATCCATAGAATAGGATAGGCTAGATTTTTGAGATTTTGTAATTATGCCTTCATATTTTTTGTAATCGTCTTTTGATTATCTAATGGAAAGAAAGGTTTTGTCTTGTTGAGAATATTATATTGTTTGTATGATAATATCTTTACGAGATATTTTGAAATTTGAATTTTTGCAAGTTGGACACTTTTGATGACGTGGCTGAGAGAGGAACTTTAAGGGACAACTGACAAGACGCATATGACGCCTTTTGACAGCCTGTTCACACTTTCTTGAATTTCCCGCCTGACGTGTCAACCATCCGACGGTCCGCGGTTTCTCTCTCTTTTGTCAGTCCATCATTCGCATTAATTGCGATGCATATAATAGATCATACCCATCTCCCATTCAACCTTTACTACTTAAAAATTCTCCATTTCTCTTATTGAAAGCAAATCTGAGATTTCTTCATCTCTATTGCTCTAGCTTCTTGACTCAAGTTCTTCTCTAAGATCTTAGTATACCGATCTTATTTAGATGGCGGGAGACAAGAAAAGTGCTCCTGCAGTTCACGAGGTCGTCGTGAACCTCAAGAAGAAAGATTATGAAGATGTTGTTAACATGTATGGTCTGGCATCGGAATGGGAACCAGAACGTCCAGCGAGTGGTTCTATTGCAACCAGTCCACCCTCGAAGAAAATGGTTGTTTACGTGGACCATTTTACAACAGGAAACTTCCGGATCCCGGTGACGAGGTTTGTCCAGTCGGTCTTGACAACCTATGGAATCCACATATTGCAAATCCATCCTTTTGGGATGTTAAGAATTTGACACTTCGAATTCTGTTGTCAAGCTCGCGACTTTGAACCGTCCGCTGGCATGTTTGCCGTTTTTAACAAGATGACCTTCCGCGATGGGTGGTACAGCTTTGCCACCACTGGGAAGGGGGTTATAGGTACAGAATGGATCCGTAGCCTTCATGGCTGAAGCCAAAATTTTTTTGGATCAGGGAAGATGTTATTCCGTTCGCGATGACTCATCGCAAGCTTGAGGACGCAATGCCAGTGGTTCCGGCCGCTGCTCATGAGGGTCTTCCATGGTTTGTGACACTAACCGCCACGCCAACTCCCATGCGCCCTATACACGAGGGGGCGATGGTGAGTGTTAAGATGAGCCGCCTGTGGACATTCCCTGATTTGGAGCCTTATTACGAGAGGACCAACAAAAGTAAGATTAGTGTTACTTCAATTTTCTCATTAATAAGTGTCTGACTTCTGACTTTTATTATTGCTTGTACAGGTGAGGGTCCCGCCTTCGATACCCTGTTAGATCATGAAGGGGGAATGATGGTGCGCCGCCCAATCGATCCAAGGGATGTGCCCTTTTTTGAACGTACACGTGTTAACTTCCTTTTTCCCACCATGTTTCGTTCGGAACCTGTAGTTACTGTTAGGCCTAGTTTATATGGTTTGTGCTTAGTCTAAGTGTTTTTGGGCATAACTTGTATATGGGCTTGGGCTAACATGTAAGCCAAGAACTCCTTGGAGTTCTCGGCGGGCTTTTGGTGTGTATGGGCTTAGGTGGTTTGTTTTCTCTATATATCGTTGATGTCATGTATAGGGCAAAGGTTGTTCATTCACTTGTTTTGAGTATTGTGTATTGTAAGTGCTTAAGCACCCAACGTATCTCAATATACGTGTGTTTTGAAGCAATCTCGTGTTACTTACTTGTGTTCAATCGTGTTCTTGAATCACCAAGTATAGGTATTCCGCACCTATACTTGTTATATTGATATCATAATTGTAGTGATTCAGATTCGGGACTTACAATTGGTATCAGAGCTTTAGACCTTATTCAGGCTCGTTATTGTGATATCAAAGACTCAAGAATTGTAATTTCGGTGGTGTTTCCGGCGTGGTACTGATCGGAGGAGGAGACTGCTACTGTTTTGGTCATAGATCCGTCATTTTTGGAAATAATTTGAATCCCATAAAAAACCGGATTAGATTGTTACAAAATCTATCCGATCAAACCTATCTTGGGGTGTTCTCGGCAGATCTTTAGTATTTTCTGCCTTATATAGCATTCTCAGCCTTCTGGTTCTCGGCCTTTGTTCTCGGCTTATAGTAGTTCTCGGTCAAAGATTGGTGAAACTTGAGTTTTCGGTCAATATCTTGGTAAAACTTGAGTTCTCGGTCAAGGATTGGTCAACTTCTATGTTCTCGGTCAACGCTTGGTCATAACCTGAGTTTTCGGTCAACTAGTGTGGACTTGTTAGTTGTTTGGGCCTGTTCTACTTGGGATTGGACTTTTAAATTGGAATTAGTTATAATTGGACTTAAAATCAATTTCTAATCTAATTAAAATGGCCCAGTTAACTAATGGTAGCAATTCAACCAACTCATCACTTCATCAACAACTTGATTCCATCATGGGCACTGCTACTCGTATACCTCGTCTCTTGTCCCATGAGGGGTTCAGTGAATGGAAATTTCGTTTTGAGCACTACGCCAAGATGAAAGACTCCAAAATTTGGAAAAACATCGTGAGGGGACCTCAAAGAATCACTTTTCAAAGACCTAACTCTGATGAAGTCATTGTGAAACCAGTTGCACAGTATGACGACGATGATTTTGCTAATGTCGAGGAAGATGAGAAATCTCTCTCCACTCTAACCGTGGCACTCTCACCTGAGATTGCTCTTCAATTTAGAGAACTTCGATCGGTTAAAGAATTGTGGGAGGCACTGATTGAAGTATATGAAGGAAATGAAGATATGAAGAGAAGCCGCCAAGATCTGCTGCGACAAAAGTTTAATATGTTTAATCATGTTTTGGGAGAAACGTTGGAATCCCAACTTCAAAGATTCATATCTCTTGTGACCGAAATGAGAGCAGCAGGAATTTATTTACAAACTTCAGAAATAAACAACAAGCTGGTGAAATCATTGCCGAAAAGTTGGGACATGAATGTTGCGGTTATCGAAAAGACTAAGGACCTCAACAGAATGGGTATGACTGAAATGATAGCCACCATTAAAGCATGTGATATGGATGATAAGCAGCGGGCAATAAATCATGCAAGCTCTTACAGTGCAGCTGGATACAACGTTGCCTCCAACAATGCTCTTATTTCTCAAGATAGTTTCTCACTGTTCAAGCCTACTCAACAACCACCTCAGGGAAACTTCCAGATGTTCTCATCCACTCTAGGTCAATCATCATCATCCAACTCACCCCAACCAGCTCCATTTTTCTTCACCAAGTCTGGACAGTCTTCTAATGATACTGGAAAAGCTGCTCACACTTTCAGTCAAAACTTCAATCAGATTCCCACCATATCTAAAGAGACTCAAGAGAATATCGCTCTAATGGCTGGATTCATGAATTGCTATAATGCATTTTTGGCTGGAGACTTGGTTCAACCTGTGGTTGCTGCTGAACTAGATCAGATTCATCCCGATGATGTTGAAGAAATGGACATCTCATGGCAAATAGCCATGGCAGTTTTCCGTGCAAAGAAGTTCACTAAGAGGACGGGTAGAAATAATTGGAACATGCCTAATAATCAAAAGGTGGGTTTTAACAAAGACACTCTCAGGTGCTACAATTGTCACGGGCCGGGTCATTTTGCTCGTGAATGTACTAACCCAGCTAAGGATGGTAATACGGAAAGGGCATTGGTTCCAGTTGGAAATGTCCGAGGTGAGGCTGGAGGTAGTTCAGGTAATGGTGAAAGAAGTATGATTGCTCAACAATTCTATTGGGTAGGTTAGATGGCTGCACTCAACATTGGAAATCAGACTGCAAATTTCGCCAATGTTGAAGACACTGGAGAAGAAAATGCTGCTGTGGAGAAAATTAAGGAGCTTCAGTTTGGATATATGGCGCTCACTTCTCCAGATTCATCTGAGGTACGTTTTCAGCCTTGTTCTTTAAATTGTGGAGAAAAAATAGAAATGTATAAGCTTCATAACGATAGTCTAAGTAGAGATATGGAGAGAATAAAATCAGAAAATTTTAAACATAAGAAAAATGAAAAGGGCTTTCTAGACAAAATAGAAGCACAGAAGAAAGACATTTCTAAGCTCAAATCCGATCTTAGTCTAAAGAGTTGTCATTACCTAGATGCCAATCAACAAATTGCTGAGTTAACTGCTAAACTGGAAGCCTCCAAATTAGAGATCTTAAATCTAACTAGTAAATTTGAAAAGGCTGAACTTGATTTTAAAAAATACGATGGTTCCAGTAATGTAGTTAACTCAATGATTGAGAACCAATTGTGGTGGAAAGAAAATGAAGGCGAGGGAATAGGATACAGTCAAGTTCCCCCACCTTACAATCATAATTATGTCCCTACACCTGTCACCAAAGAACAGGAAGAAAAGATAAAGGACATGAAGTATGGTAAACAAGACAAAGGTGGTGGGACCAGTTATGCGAATGCTGGTCCATCTACTTCAAATATGAACGATTCTAATGTATCTACTTCATGTGCAGAAAAAATAATTGTGAAGGAGTGGACTGATGAGGATGACGACCCTAATTTTGAATTTGATAATAACTTTGTTTATGATGTTTCTTTAAAACTTCCTGTCCTGAATTCTGTTATTCCAACTGTTTGTGTGGGCTCTGTTTTAAAGAGCAAGGATTCTTGTGTGGTTGATTCAGTTGAAACTTTGAACTCTAATAATGTGGTTTCTAATAAAACTAAAAATTCAAAAACGTCTAAAAATTACGTTGCACCTAAATTTGTTAAAGAGGGATGCTCTAATGACAAACAAGGTGATAAGTTCAAAAATGAGAACAGGAGTTCTCGCAAATTTAAGCAGACTGGTCCACACAACCAGCCAGACAAGGAGTTGCCCAAAATGATTTTTTCATAAAACGTCAAACTTGTTTTAATTGTGGCACTCCTGGTCATATTTCCAGAAATTGTCCACATCGTCTGTACGTTCCCTACTATGGATTTTATCAAAGGAATATGCCATACATGCCTCATAACGCGTACAAGCAAAGATTCAGGCATTATCAAGCTAGTTCCTTTGACGATGATTGGAATCGAAACAAATCTGGCAGGTTTAGTCCTCATCAGACCAAACCTAACATGTCTAAAAGAAATGTCAGAAAAAGTGCTTCAAATTCAAATTCTAATATGAACACTAAGACTAGACCAAAACAGGAGAAAAAGGCTGATTCGTCTTCATCTACATCTAAAACACCAGAGGTTACAACAACTATTCGTACCTATAATTCCAAATCATACAGACATAGATGGTTGCCTAAATCTCCGGCAAAAGTTTTTACAAATTCCATGTTTGACGATCAAAAGGATATGTCATGGCAATCCGTGACAACTGTAGATGAATCAGGGTCACCTAGTGTAAGTATGGACTGGGTACCAAAAACTAACTAATCCCGCGTTTTGTGCAGGGACAACTATGGTGGAATATCATCAGACCTTGGTATGTTGATAGTGGTTGTTCTAGGCACATGACAGGGGACATTACCCATCTACACGACATTCAAACATTTAACGGTGGGTATGTGTCTTTTGCGGGAGGAGAGAAAGGAAAGATCACTCAGAAGAGTACTGTAAGTAACGGTGTTCTAAAGTTTGAGAATGTTAATTTTGTTCCAGAATTAAAGCACAATATTTTGAGCGTGTCACAAATTTGTGACAAAGATTTTTCAACTCATTTTACTAAAAAGGAGTGTTTAATTCTGAAACCTGGTATAATTATGCCAGAAGACTGGATTCTTGTTCGATCACAACAAAAATATAATACTTATGTGATCGACATGAACAAAAATGTTTCTGACGAAATAACCTGCTTGTTTTAAAAAGTGTCAGAACATAATGCAAATCTTTGGCATTGTCAGCTTGGTCATGTTAATACTAAAAATTTGAATCGTCTTGCTAAAAATAATCTGGAGCGTGGTTTATCAATCATGGATTTTGTGACTGTTGAAAAATGTGTGGCTTGTGCTTTGGGTAAACATCATCGGAAATCTTACAAGCCAAAGTTGATTAATACCATATCGTCAGTTTTTCAATTACTTCATATGGACCTTTTCTGGCATGTTCATGTTTTAAGTTTGTCTCGAAGCTCTTATTGTCTTGTTATTACTGATGACTACTCACATTTTACATGAGTATTTTTCCTGTCAAATAAGAGTGAAACTGCAGATCTAATCAAAAAGTTTGTTGTGCTCATGGAGAATCAACTGAATCTTAAGCTGAAGGGAATCCGCTGTGACAATGGAACGAAGTTCAAGAATGCAACTTTGAATCATTTCTATTTAGAAAAGGGGGTGCTCGTCAGTACAGCGCCCCACGGACGCCTCAACAAAATCGTGTGGTTGAAAGTAGAAACAGAACTCTTATCGAAGCTGCAAGAATAATGTTGTGTGACTCTAAACTGCCACTGTTCTTCTGGGCAAAAGCTATTAACATGGCTTTTTATGTTCAGAATCGGGTGATAATCAACAAATCCAATATGAAGACCCCATATGAAATTGTTTACGGTCATCAACCCACTGTTGCACATTTCAGAGCTTTTGGATGTCCGTGCACTTTACTGAATCTCGAAACTACTCCAAAATTTGAGGCTGCAGCCGATGAGTGTTAGTTTGTTGGGTATGCGGGAAATACAGCTTACAGGGTCTACAACAAGTCCACCAAACAAATTCTAGAATCCTATGAGGTTCGGTGGCAGGAAGAAAATGAGACTGATTCTCGTGTTGGTCCCGATTGGCTATTTGACTACAACGAATTTTTCTAACCATTCAATGTGTTTCCAGTCATCAGTACTGAACATCTATGTGGTCCCTCTATGGAAGCTGCTAAGGATAACTCACAGACAGTGTCCCACATTTCTCCGCTCATTGATGATGATGTCTCCGAGTTAACTGATTCACCTGCAACTGGCACTAAGCCCAAGGATACCTCAGAAACAGAATGTTCGATGCACACGTCTGAAGATACTGCTGCTGTTGAGGGGGAGAGTTCCATCCGTCAGATATTCGGGAGCATATTGTTTCCCAATACCATTCCCAATGAATATGTTGTCGGTACTTCGTATTCTCATAGTACGGCGACATCTGGCTGGAAGAATCCCCTTGCTAATTTTAGTGAAAATGTGTCAAATCTTCAACCTAACAATGATGTTTCCGATCATTTAATTCCGTCAAAAATCCAGAAGAATCATCCGATTGAAAATGTCATAGGTCCCATTGAAGCGGGAGTGTCCACCAGAAGTCAGACATGACACATAAACAGTTGTATGTTTTCCTGTTTCATCTCTCAAATTGAGCCAAAAAATGTTGAAAGGCTCTTCAGGAACCTAGTTGGGTTGATGTTATGCATGAAGAATTGAATCAGTTTGATAAGTTGAAGGTTTGGAGATTGGTTAAATTGCCGGAAGGAAAGAAAGTTCTTGATACAAGATGGGTTTTCAGAAACAAGCAAGATGACACCGGGGTTATTGTTCGTAGTAAGGCACGATTGGTAGTTCGTGGTTTTCGTCAGGTTGAGGGGTTAGATTACACTGAAGTATATGCCCTAGTGGCTAGACTTGAGGCCATTAGAATTTTTCTGGCATATGCATCATACATGGGGTTTACAGTGTATCAGATGGATGTTAAGACCGCGTTTCTGTATGGTGAAGTCAATGAGGAGATTTATGTTGATCAGCCACTGGGTTTTGTTGATTCTAAGAAGCCAAATCACGTCTACAAGTTAGACAAGGCATTGTACGGGTTACATCAGGCTCCTCGAGCATGGTATGCTACATTGACCGCGCATCTTCTTGATCATGGCTACAAGCGTGGAACCATTGATCAAACCTTGTTCCGGAAAACTGTCGGAAAAGATTTGATTCTCGTCCAGATATATGTCGATAATATCATCTTTGGATCCACCAGCACTGAGTTGTGCACAGAATTTGAGGGTGTAATGAAGAAGAGGTTCGAGATGAGTTCGTTGGGTGAAATAACAACGTTTATGGGGTTACAGGTTCGCCAAAGTTTGGAAGGAATCCTACTGCATCAAAGGAAGTACGTTGAGGATATGCTGGCAAAGTTCGAACTTCAAGATTCCAAGAGTGCCAACACTCCAATGGCAGAAAGACCACTACTGTCGTCTGATCCTGATGGAAGTCCCGTAGATCAAACATACTATCGATCGATGATCGGGTCTCTGATGTACCTCACAGCCAGTCGTCCTGACATCATGTTTGCAGTCTGCCAATGTGCTCGTTTCCAGGCTAACCCTAAACTCTCTCATTTAATTGCTGTTAAACGTATTTTTAGATATCTAAAGGGACAACCAAAGTTAGGTCTTTGGTATCCCAAACAATCAGAATTTGATCTTTAAGCTTTTGCTAATAGCAATTATGGTGGAGATGACATTGACAGGAAATCCACGTCAGCTGGTTGCCAGTTCTTAGGAGACCGTCTCATTTCATGGCAGTTTAAGAAACAACAGACGGTGTCTACTTCGACTGCCGAAGCGGTGTATGTTACCGCATCTGCTTGCTGCTCTCAGGTTATCTGGATGCAAAACCAACTGCTGGATTACGGTTTGGAATTTCTTGATACTCCTATTTTTTGTGATAATGATGCGGCCATTTCCATTGTGAAAAATCCAGTTAAACAGTCTAAAACCAAGAACATCGATATCAAAATTCATTTTATTCGTGACTATTTCGATCGAAAATTGATTCACCTTGAACAAGTCCACATTGACAACAATGTGGCGGACTTATTTACAAATCCGGTCGGAATAGCAAAATTTAATGTGCTTGTGGGTTTTCTTAAAATGCTTCGTTTCGAGGATTGAGTCTTTTTCGGGTATAAATTTGTACATATTTGTTATTTTTGCACAAATTTAGGGGGAGAAAAATCAAAATGTCAAAAATAGTGTGCGTGCGTTGTCTTTATTATTAAAAAAAATTTGCCTTTCAAGATTCATTCTCGCTTAAAATTATGTCGGTTGATCAAGTTTGAAGGACATATATTCGTATATGGTTGATCCCGTGTTCTACTTGTAGTTTCACAGGATAGCCATTTACCCGACGACTGAAAGCACTCTGGGCGATTATGATGTTTTTTTGTGTTTTGTGTTCTTTCACTTAAAACTATGTCGGTAACTCTGAGCTGGAAGGACATGTATGTTCATACATGTTTAGTCTGGTTAACCACTTGTGGTCATACAGGATAGCCATTTACCTAAAAGCTTAACAATGAGCGGGATGACTGAATGCTTAACACGTGTGTTTTATGTAACTCCTAGGGAAGTGATATTACTATTTAGTTAACAGCTTTTTAGAAGCTTCAAAATATTTTCAAATGAAAATTGATCCAACCTTTGGAAAGTGATAGATAAATTGTTTTTGTGTGCCTAACAGGTGAAGTTGTTAAGCTTAAAAGGCTTTAGAACAGTCATTGATATTGTATGGTAGCTTTCTATGATGCGTAAAAGTTGAAGTGATATAAACTAAATTTGCTAAGCTTAATGTGGAGAGTCATTTTGAAGACATGTGCATGTCTCCAAATACATCTCTCTATAATAATAGGCAGAAAAGCAATTACCCAGTCATACACGAGCCCGTTAGTGTCTTGATCACCAAAAATATTGTACTGTTAAGCTATTGTTATTATTATTAAAAAAAGTTTAGTTTATTTTATTCTATTAAAACTATTTTAAGAGGCTTAAAGGGTCAAACTAGAACTACAGAGATGGGGCACACAAGTGTAACATTCGTCTTTTTCAGTTAATGTTTGTATTTGTATTTGTATCAAAACCCGACCCGTTTGTAAACCGAATCTTTCAAAAATATAAAATATTGAACTTTTATGTTTCATAATCATCTCACACATGTCGGTTTTCGAAAACACTTTTTAACGGTCTTTAAAACGCGAAAAACACCTCGAAAATGACCCGAAATGACTTAAAACGACTCGCAAACCAAACTGGACCAGCCCCCTGGAAGCGCTGCACCACGCGGAACAAGGGGAGGAGCCTGTCGCGCGACGCCAAGCTCCATCGGCATACATATTCGGATTTTCTTTTTTGTTTGTGTCTTGTTTGACCATTTTAACTTAACCCTTCTCATGCAAAACTCAAAAGAAACCATTCATAACCCACCCCTCACTCCTTCCCTATATAAACAAGCCTATCCTCTTCCTTTCTCCTTGCTCATTTCATCTTTTTTCTCTCTAAAACTAAGAACACCATCTCTAACATTCAAGGTTCATATTAATCAAGCAACAACCTTCTTTAATTCTTATTTGTTACTTAATAATTCATATCTTGTGGTACAACATATATATAATATGAACCCCTTGTTTCCTTCGGATTTCATCTTCTTCGGGAGGTGATATGCTACAAGGCAAGGCTTCATGGAGAACTCTTTGTAGTTCTTGTTTATACTATTTTCCTTTAATGCTTTACTAGTCTTGTTTATATTGTGAGTAGTTTAGTTTTAATTCATGTTTAAAGAGTTTCATGGTCTTGGGTATAAAGTCACTAGTCTCGGTTTTATCCCGAGATTAGACCCGAATCAAGACCGAACCAAGACCGAACTCTTGTTTACTAGCTTTTGTTTTAAATAGTTTTGTTTAAAATAGTTGAATAAGCATGTTTATGAAAGATTTGAACCTTGTAACTTCTAAAACCATTTTGATAGTTCCATGGTAAATGGGTATGTGGCAACCATCCTCGGTATCATTCCGAGTCAAGGACCGAACCAAAACCAAACTAAACCGAGGTCACTTGCCTAAGACACACAAGTGTGTTTTTGGCCATCAAAACTCATCTTTTCTTCAAGAATGTATTTTAAACTAATTTTAAGTACTTTATCAACTTACTTGTGTGTCGGAATCCAAATTGATCTTATAACAAAATTGGACCGGTGAAACCAAATACTCACTTAACGGACGTTAAGGTTCTTCACAATAGAACTATATACTTGGTTAAGTCTTTTGATTTTATTGAGTTATCTCAAAACAATTTTGAAAGTTAACTTTGAGTTTAGTTAATTATCTAGACCCAAATTAACAAGACCGAACACTCGATTAAAACCTTGTGTTTGGTATTCATATACCCCAAGGGTTTTTGCAATAGTGCATTATAACCCACATAAGTTAGTTACCATAGGTTGAGTAATAATTATGAATGGAATACCAAGACCCGGTTTCGAGTAAACTTACTTTTTAGAACATGTCTTTAATTTCCCAACTATTTATATTTTTAAATCATAAACTTCACTTATTTACTTTACTTGTCATGTTACTTTAAACCCTTCCAATACTACCTACTAACTTAAGACCCATTTAATCTAGGTCTTGCTCGTTAAGCCCGATCTCCGATTATTCACGAATCAATCTTTCAAGTTACTTAGTTAATGTGAGTACATTTCATCTCCCGTTTTCACTTTTATCTTTTGGGGGTAACATGCATACTTATTCAAAAAAAAATGATTTATTCTACTCATTTCTCAAACCACAAACTTTAGGGTGTATGATGCTAGAATACTTGCTCTATTGTGTGTTATATGTCTCATATGCTTTACGTGCGCGAGTGTTTATTTTATTATGTTGTTGAGCCTCATTAAGTATGATCATACGCTCCCCTAACTACTTAGCCTTGTGCTAGTAGAATAGGGCCTCATTATCCAAGTATGTCGGTTGTTACCGATTAGAAAGGATCCTCATTTACATATGTTTTATATGCCACGATTGATGCTTTTTATTTATAGTCACATATACGTTTTTGGATTTCGCTCATATTATATATACTCAAAACTATGAAATTGCTTACCAACATACGTGTTGGCAAATGTTATTTCATGCATTGTTACAGGTTTGATTATTACTTGAGTTGGAGTTCGAAGACGTCATTCTATCTGATACCGCTAGGTTATTAGAAGAATGAACAATATCTATCTTTTATATTTTTTTGTTTATTTGTATGAATAATATGTGGTACTTTGATGATTGAATATTAATGAGTTGATTAAATATTGTCACTTAAATAGTGTCTTGTGTTCTTGGGCAATCTGTTTCACCCCGGCATATTCCGCCGCCTTTGGTCGGGGTGTTACAGATTGGTATCAGAGCCAAGACTATAAGATAGGCGGTTAGACGTAACGGCCTAGTATGGTTTTGCTTTAGGGTCCTTATATGTGTTGCTTATACGTGTTACCCTATTGATTGTTCATTACACTTATACATTTAATTGCTTATTTATTTCATTTAATCTTCAAAAATATACACATGCACACACTCTCATAGTATTCCAAGGTATCCTTACCTTAAAACGCAAAAACATTAGTTTTTATATTGTGTTTTATGGATCACAAACTTAATTTGGATCCCGTTATTTAAGATCTCCTTAAAGGTTGCATTTATATCGGGTTTGTAGCCATCATGGAAAGCGAAACACTATGAAACGAACATTTGACAAAAAGATTCCAAGAATCGAAGGTGATATACTTACCTGGGATGGTTGAATTATAGTGTGCGTTTTCTAGGCCTACGAATCGTGTTATACATGTCAATACTTTAAGTTGTCGATTGCAAGCGTTCCGGTTGCCTCCTTATATTTTTGGTGTTAAAAATACAAGTTGTTTTTAACATCTCGTTGTGTCTCCGTTTTTATTATATGTAATTATTGTTATTTGAGTCACAACAACATAATTAGACGCGGTGGTACGTGCACATGTTCGACTCCACCTATTATTTTATACAACTTTATTTGTCGGGATATCAAACCATGGTGATTTCATGTACGATTTCCCGACTATATATATAAATTTCAAAATCTCAAAACCTCCAATTTTTGAATGACAAAAGTTTGAAACTTATTAATATATATACATTTTTATCTTTTGATGCAAGTATAAAATAGTTTTTACTAACATTCTCATACTCATAACTCTAGGATTCACAATAAAAAAAAACCCTACATTTACTCATTTTCCCTCATATTTATATCAATTACCCCAACTTATACCATTTCTCTTTTATTATTTTAGAATGCCTCCAATCCGTCGCCAACTACGCAAGTCGAGCTCCAGTCGTCGGATGGCTGCAATGGTAGCAAAAGAAATCGCCGTTGTGATTCCCGGACTCATAACTCAAATCCAAGCCACCCAACCCACCGTTACCCAAACCACACCCAACCCCATAACTTTCGCTTTGAAAAACTTCACTAGTGGCAACCCATCTCAATTCTTTGGTACGAGCTGTGCCACCACTTTGTTGCGATGGTTCGAGAAAATGGGAAGTGTATTTACTCTTTGTGAGTTCCACGAACTCAAAAATACCACGTATGCCTCTAGCATGTTTGAGAATACCGCCCACACTTGGTGGAATAACGAGATTTTCACCCATGGAGCGGAAGTAGCTATGGCCTACTCATGGACCAAGCTCAAAGAAGTCATGATGAAAAAGTTTTGCCTAAAACATGAACTTCAAAAACTCGAATCCGAATTTTGGGAACTCAAGCAAGAGAGTGGTGACAACTCCGCCTACTCCAACCGCTTTCACGAGCTTAGTCTCTTGGTTCCTCACTTGGTCACTCCCCTCGAAAGGTCGATTGACAAGTATGTCGGCGGTTTGCCTATGCAAATCCGCGACTCGGTGATGGGTAGCAAACCGCAAACCCTTCATGATGCTATTACCTTCGCCGGTGCTCTTTCTGAAAACCATGTCAAAGCTGGTACCCTCTCCATCAAGAAAACGAGTGACAAGAGTAAGCCCGAACAAAACCCTCAAGCTAAAGCCGACCCACAACCTCAAGCCATCAACTACTCCAATTCCACCCACCACACCAAAAAGAAAACCAAACCAAACTACCGAAACTATGTCGTCACCCACCCATCACAACCTCAATCTCAATCCCAAGCACTCCAAAACCGAAAACCGTATTCCGGCCCGCACCCATTATGTAACACTTGTCAACGTCATCATCCCTCCTACTCTGCTTGTCGCCACTGCACCAAGTGTAACCGCCATGGTCACACTAACAACGTGTGTCGAGAAGCCTCTCGTGGGCAACCCGATCCACCAAGGTTTGCCCCATCCAACCAAAATCATCCCGCTCCTTTTGTTCAAAACCCTCCTTCTCAACCTAGGGCGTGTTTCAATTGTGGAGACCTGAATCACTTCCGCAATGCTTGTCCTCGACTTGGCCTTGTTAACCAAGCCCAAATCATACCCACACCCTACTACCAAACCCAAGCCTACCAAGTTCAAACTTACCAACCCCAAATCCCGCAACTCTTGGCTCCTCCCGCTCAACCGATCCAAGCCATGCAAGCCCTTCCTCCTCCACCACACCTGCAAGCCATGCAAGCTCTCCATCCTCCTCCAGCTCAACAAGTCAACCACGGCAACCAAGGGCGTGCCTTTATGATGAACTCCAACAAAGCTCAAGTTGCCAACGATGTGGTGAACGGTACGTTTTTAGTAAATGAGCATTTAGATTCAATTTTAATTGATACCGGAGCTTATAGGAGTTTTGTTTCTTTTAAATTTGAATCTATTCTTGGCGTATCCCGCACTAAACTTTCTCGACCTTTTTCTGTTGAAGTCGCCAATGGTAATTCCATCATCATCGATTCAGTCATTCGCGATTGTATCCTCACTATTTGCAAGCACTAGTTCTCGATCGACCTCATTCTAATGCAAATGGGAAGCTTCGACATCATAGTAGGCATGGATTGGTTAGCTTTGCATCGTGCCGAAGTCGTTTGTTATGAAAAATTCATTTGTATCCCGCTCGTCAATGGCAAAATTCTCAAAATCTTTGGCAAAACGATCCACAAGAAACTCAACCTCATGTCTTGCTCTCAATCTCGTAAGTACTTGCACCAAAAGTACGTTCCATTCCTAGCCCAAGCCGTGGTGAAAGATCCAAAAGAAAAGAAAATTCAAGACATTCCCGTTGTTTGTGAATTTCCCGGCGTTTTTCCCGAAGACGTCTCTGGTCTTCCACCCATTCGTCCCATTGAATTTCGAATCGACCTTGTGCCCGGCGCGACTCCTGTAGCCAAGGATCCTTACCGTTTAGCTCCTTTGGAATTGCAAGAGTTATCGAACCAACTTCAAGAACTCTCCGATAAGGGCTTTATCCGTCCAAGCTCCTCTCCTTGGGGCGCTCCCGTCCTCTTCGTGAAAAAGAAAGATGGCTCGTTTAGCATGTGTATCGATTACCGTGAACTCAATAAACTTACCATTAAAAATCGTTCCCCCTTGCCTCGCATCGACGATCTCTTTGATCAACTTCAAGGCGCAACTTGTTTTTCCAAAATCGGTCTTCGATCGGGTCATCATCAATTGCGTGTTCATGAAGACGACATTCCTAAAACCACTTTTCGTACTCGGTATGGACATTACGAATTCATGTTTATGCCTTTCTGATTAACCAACGCACCCGCGGTATTCATGGATCTCATGAACCGCGTTTGCAAACCATTCTTGTATAAATTCGTAATTGTTTTTATTGATGACATTCTTATCTTCTCCAAGACCCAAGCCGAACATGAACATCATTTACGTTCCATTCTCGATCTCCTAAGAAAAGAACAACTTTATGCCAAATTCTCCAAATGCGAATTTTGGTTAAAAGAGGTTCAATTTTTGGGTCACGTCGTCAACGATAAAGGTATTCATGTTGATCCCGCCAAAATCGAGGCCGTAAAAGATTGGAAAACTCCATCCACACCCACGGAAATCCGATCTTTCCTTGTTTTGACAGGGTATTATCGGCGATTCATTCTAAGCTTCTCTAAAATCGCGTTACCCTTCACCGCACTAACTCATAAAGGGCAACCTTATGAATGGGGACCGAAACAAGAAGAAGCTTTCCAAACTCTAAAGCATATGCTTTGTAACGCTCCTGTTCTAACCCTTCCCGATGGAAACGACGACTTTGTGGTATTTTGTGATGCATCCAACCAAGGTCTCGGTTGCGTTCTCATGCAACGTGGTCAAGTTATCGAATATGTCTTAAGGCAACTCAAGGTTCACGAAAAGAATTATACGACTCATGATCTCGAACTTGGTGCCGTCATTTTCGCTCTCAAAATCTGGAGACATTATCTTTATGGCACAAAATGTGTTATATTCACCGATCACAAGAGTTTACAACACATCTTTGACCAAAAATATCTCAACATGAGACAACGTCGATGGGCCAAATTACTTAGTGATTACGATTGCGAAATTCGCTACCACCCCGCTAAAGCAAATGTTGTAGCCATTGCCCTTAGTCGTAAAGTTAATGTCAAATATGTTCTTCTTCATAACATCATCATTCAAACCGATCTCCAAGACCGCATCTACCGAGCCCAATGCACCTCCATTGATGAAGGCAATATGTATTATGAAATGTCATGTGGAGCCGAACTTCAAATCGAAACCAAACTCGATGGCTTGCTTTATTTCCTCAACCATTTGTGGGTTACCGATCGCGATAAACTTCGTACTTTCATTCTCGACGAAGCTCATATGTCGCGCTATTCCGTACATCCTGGTGCGGATAAAATGTACTTCGATCTTCGATCTATTTATTGGTGGCCGAGTATGAAAAAGGACATAGCACTTTACGTCTCGAAATGTCTTACTTGCTCAAAGGTTAAAGCCGAACATCAAAAACCTTTTGGTTTACTCGAACAACCTCCTATCCCTGTTTGGAAATGGGAAGGCATCTCTATGGACTTTATCACCAAATTGCCTCCCACTCAAAAGCAAAATGATAGCATTTGGGTCATTGTTGATCGATTAACCAAATCGGCTCACTTCATCCCGATCCGCGAGAAGTACTCTGTTGAACAACTCGCTCAAATCTATGTTCGTGAGATTGTATGCCGCCATGGTATTCCTTTGACCATCATTTCTGATCGTGATGCTCGTTTCACATCGCGTTTTTGGAAATCGCTTCAAGAAGCTTTGGGCACTCGCCTTGATCTTAGTACCGCTTACCATCCTCAAACCGATGGCCAATCCGAGCGTACAATCCAAACTCTCGACGATGTGCTTCGATCTTGTGTTCTTGATTTTGGTGGAAATTCAGATACTCATCTCCCACTTATTGAATTCTTATACAACAATAGCTATCATTCTAGCATTGAGATGGCTCCTTTCCAAGCTCTTTATGGTCGTAAGTGTAGTTCCCCGATTTGTTGGAACGAGATTGGTGAAGCCCAAATCACCGGTCCCGAGATGGTTCAAGACACTATCGATCGTATCGATCAAATCCGCAAAAATCTCCTTGCTGCTAGAAGTCGCCAAAAGAACTATGCCGACAAACGGCGAAAACCTCTCGAGTTTAATGTTGGCGACTTTGTCCTTCTCAAAGTATCCCCTTGGAAGGGGGTAGTCCATTTTGGAAAGAAAGAAAAACTAGCACCCCGTTTTGTAGGCCCATTCAAAATCCTCGAAAGGATTGGAAAAGTGGCTTATAAGCTCGATTTACCACAAGAACTTGCCGGTGTTCATCCCACCTTTCATGTCTCAAACCTCAAAAGGTGCTTAGCCAAAGGTATTCTCCATATACCTCTCGACGAAGTACATATCGATGAAACCTTGCAAATGATCGAAAAACCCGTTGAAATCTTGGATCGCAATGAGAAACGAACTAAACGTAGCCGAATCCGTTTAGTTAAAGTCCGATAGGAATCACGGCGTGGCACTAAATTTACTTGGGAACGAGAAAACGAGATTAAGGAAAAGTACCCGCACTTGTTTATTATGGATTCTTCTTAATTTCGGTACGAAATTTCCAAAAGTAGGGAAGACCGTAACATTCGTCTTTTTCGGTTAATGTTTGTATTTGTATTTGTATCAAAACCCGACCCGTTTGTAAACCGAATCTTTCAAAAATATAAAATATTGGACTTTTATGTTTCATAATCATCTCACACTTATCGGTTTTCGAAAACACTTTTTAACGGTCTTTAAAACGCGAAAACGCCTCAAAAACGACTCGAAACGACTTAAACCGACTCGCGAACCAAACTGGACCAGCCCCCCCCCCCCTGGAGGCGCCGCGCCATGCGGACCAAGGGGAAGAGCCGGTCGCACGATGCCAAGACCCATCTGCACACATATTCGAATTTTCTTTTTTGTTTGTGTCTTGTTTGACCATTTTAACTTAACCCTTCTCATGCAAAACTCAAAAGAAACCATTCATAACCCACCCCTCACTCCTTCCCTATATAAACAAGCCTATCCTCTTCCTTTCTCCTTGCTCATTTCATCTTCTTTCTTTCTAAAACTAAGAACACCATCTCTAACATTCAAGGTTCATATTAATCAAGCAACAACCTTCTTTAATTCTTATTTGTTACTTAATAATTCATATCTTGTGGCACAACATATATATAATATGAACCCCTTGTTCCCTTCGGATTTCATCTTCTTCGGGAGGTGATATGCTACAAGGCAAGGCTTCATGGAGAACTCTTTGTAGTTCTTGTTTATACTATTTTCCTTTAATGCTTTACTAGTCTTGTTTATATTGTGAGTAGTTTAGTTTTAATTCATGTTTAAAGAGTTTCAGGGTCTTGGGTATAAAGTCACTAGTCTCGGTTTTATCCCGAGATTAGACCCGAATCAAGACCGAACTCTTGTTTACTAGCTTCTGTTTTAAATAGTTTTGTTTACTAGTTTTGTTTAAAATAGTTGAATAAACATGTTTATGAAAGATTTGAACCTTGTAACTTCTAAAACCATTTTGATAGTTCTATGTATTTGGGTATGTGGCAACCATCCTCGGTATCATTCCGAGTCAAGGACCGAACCAAAACCAAACTAAACCGAGTTCACTTGCCTATGACACACAAGTGTGTTTTTGGCTATCAAAACTCATCTTTTCTTCAAGAATGTATTTTAAACTAATTTTAAGTACTTTATCAACTTAGTTGTGTGTCGGAATCCAAATTGATCTTATAACAAAATTGGACCGGTGAAACCAAATACTCACTTAACGGACGTTAAGGTTCTTCACAATAGAACTATATACTTGGTTAAGTCTTTTGATTTTATTGAGTTATCTCAAAACAATTTGGAAAGTTAACTTTGAGTTTAGTTAATTATCTAGATCCAAATTAACAAGACCGAACACTCGATTAAAACCTTGTGTTTGGTATTCATATACCCAAGGGTTTTTGCAATAGTGCATAATAACCCACATAAGTTAGTTACCATAGGTTGAGTAATAATTATGAATGGAATACCAAGACCCGGTTTCGAGTAAACTTACTTTTTAGAACATGTCTTTAATTTCCCAACTATTTATATTTTTAAATCATAAACTTCATTTATTTACTTTACTTGTCATGTTTTACTTTAAACCCTTCCAAGACTACCTACTAACTTAAGACCCATTTAATCTAGGTCTTGCTCGTTAAGCTCGATCTCCGATTATTCACGAATCAATCTTTCAAGTTACTTAGTTAATGTGAGTACATTTCATCTCCCGTTTTCACTTTTATCTTTTGGGGGTAACATGCATACTTATTCAAAAAAAATGATTTATTCTACTCATTTCTCAAACCACAAACTTTAGGGTGTATGATGCTAGAATACTTGCTCTATTGTGTGTTATATGTCTCATATGCTTTACGTGCGCGAGTGTTTATTTTATGTTGTTGTTGAGCGTCATTAAGTATGATCATACGCTCCCCTAACTACTTAGCCTTGTGCTAGTAGAATAGGGCCTCATTATCCAAGTATGTCGGTTGTTACCGATTATAAAGGATCCTCATTTACATATGTTTTATATGCCACGATTCATGCTTTTATTTATAGTCTCATGTACGTTTGTGGATTTCGCTCATATTATATATACTCAAAACTATGAAATTGCTCACCAACATACGTGTTGAAAAATGTTATTTTATGCATTGTTACAGGTTTGATTATTACTTGAGTTGGAGTTCGAAGACGTCATTCTATCTGATACCGCTAGGTTATAGAAGAATGAACAATATCTATCTTTTATATTTTGTTGTTTATTTGTATGAACAATATGTGGTACTTTGATGATTGAATGAAATTAATGAGTTGATTAAATATTGTCACTTTAATAGTGTCTTGTGTTCTTGGGCAATCCGTTTCACCCCCGCATGTTCCGCCGCCTTTGGTCGGGGTGTTACAACAAGTAAGTCCTGTCATGTCTCGAATGAAAGGCTTGTCAGTTTACTGGCACTAAGTCCAACGTTCAACCTTATAGCTTAAGTTTGCTTTTATATAAAATCTTTTGATTAAGCACTAGGGGGTTGGAGTCAAATTGGGGTGATCTGGGGAAAGCCAAATACGCTTTGAGAAGAGATAGGAGGCATCACAAATCCATGAGTGATGTCCATCTAAGCTTTATGCCGAACTGAACCTAATCCATATCACTGATGAAATGAAAATAATGCTATGTACGTTATACCTGCTATCAACCTGTCTCTTTATGTCATAGTAACGTTGAACATGAATCCTAGTGACAGCCTCTTAAACGATATGATTCCATGTTCGGATCTTTTCATAAATGGGCGGCGTTTTTACTAAAACTGAAATTTGATCCCGACTTTATAGAATTCAAGGGAGTTCCCATGTATATTAATGTGGATCTACTTTTCTTGTTTTTGTTTGTTTAATGTTGTTTTGTTTTATCTATGTTATTTGTTTATTTTTCCTCGAAACGCTTGTATAAAATTGAGCTTATTTTTAATTTGGGGTTTGAAGGTTTTTGGGTCATCTATCTGTCTGGACATGCTTTTCTTGGGCCACTCACTGTTTTGAGCCCACTTTGAGTTCTCGGCCCATCTTTCTTTTTGTTTAAATATCACTGGATCAAATGTTTTAATATCCTTATAATTCAAAATCTGCTTTTCTCTCTCAAGTTCCTCAACCGAAAACTGAACCATCTTCACTAATCATCTATTAGTGTTCACTTGTTTGATTCACAGGTAATGAACTAAGCCATATGAGATCTAGGTGTTGACAGCGGCTTACTTGAGGTTGCCATGAACTGATTTCATGGATGGAATGATGAGTTAAAAGGAATTCATGAGCAATTAGGGGTTTTGAGTGGACATCTTAGGGTTTAATTAAGTGTTCCGACTGTTTGTTTTATACGAGTTGCAGGTTTTATGGAGGTTTTAGTTGAAATCTCGGTGGGTTGAAGATGATTGTTCAAATCCCAAGAAGGAACCCAAGGGGTTCTCTGTCCCCAGCTATCAAGAGGTTCTCGGTTGACTTTCGTTGACCGAGAACACCTTGTCTTGACAGTGAACTCCCGTTCTCGGTTACATGACCGAGAACTCCAGTTCTCAGTTGCTTTCTTTGACTTTCATTGACCGAGAACTCCCCCAGTTGACCAAGATCTAACCAGTTGGGCTTTATACTCTCCTTTTGGGCTTAATTCTCACTATTGGGCCTTATCCTATACTGGTTAATTTTGGGCTTTCAAATGAGCCCTATTCGGAGCCTGGTTCAACTTATTGGCCCAATTCTTTTATAAGTCATGGATTTTTTTTAAATACTATCAAATTAATCTATATATTATCTAACTTGATATGTTTGGTGCAGAAATGGCTTATTAGAATTTGTTAAAGGTTGTTGATACGCACAACATAGCTGGATACTTATATGATCCACCTCTGACTCACAAGGAATTCAAGTCTATGATTGTCGGTCTTAACACGTGTACGATCTCTCACGCACTATGAGAAAATCATGTCATATGTAAGAAGATGATCACGGATTTTTGGAACAACGCTTCAATCAACCTGTGAGGACAAGATGGAGTCATGTCCATAGATTCCAAGGTTCAAAAGAATCCAGTTAGTATCACTAAGGCTATAGTGAGAGAGGTGTTGATGTTTGATGATCAACCTGATTACCCGACTGAGTACCCCACTGCTGATGTTACGGAGATCCTCACCAAATTGGGTTACGAGGGCACCTATCCTCCGACAATCAAGAAGCTATTTCACCCATACTGGAGATTCTTGATTCACACGTCTTTCACTTGCGTGTCCGGTGGGAAAGGGGGCTCTAATGAGATTAGTCATATTCAGATGTCCGCTGTCACTGCTCTGATCATGGATTGGAATTACAATTATTCCAAGTTCGTTTTCAATTAAATGATGAGTAATCTGAAAGGGAAGAAGAAGGAGATGTTCCTTATGTATCCAAGATTTCTGCAGATGGTCTTCGACTCTCACTACACATACCTTTTCAAGTCTGTTGATTCCTTGGATATGAAGTCAATGGGACCCGATAGCTTTGGGTTGATGAAACAAAACAGAAAGGGATCCAAGATTGTGTACCGAGGCTTCCATGCTCTGGTTAAATTTGGACGATTTGCGGAAACAGAAGCTGAACCAGTTATAGCTCAGGTTGCTGGAACATGTGGTCCCAACTCAGCCACGTGTTGCATCATTTGAAATCTCTGATAATGAAGAAGATGAGACTGAATGCCGTCAGTCAGATGCTTTGGAAGCTGTAAAAGCATTACTACAGTCAACTGCTCTGAAGCCTCCTCAGACAGTTGCTTAAATCATTGAAGAAAATATAGCTAAGGATCCAGCTGCAGACCTCGGTCCACGTAAACGAAGAAAGAAAGATCCAAGGCCTGGCGTACTGATAAGTGAACTTGAAACAACCACTACACCAACCACAGATGCAACAATTAGCCCACAACAACAAACTGCTCAACCTGAGACACATTTTCCAGAAATACAAGCTGATCAAGATACATTTACTGCTGAGCCTTCATTTCATGATCTGTTGACTAGTGATTTTGTTAGTGAATTTGATTTTGAGACAGATATTCCACACACCGACACTACAGATATTCCCTCCGGTTCATCTGGACCAGATGTTCAGGGTCAGTCAATCTCAGGTACATTAGACAAGATTGCCCAAATTCTGACTATGCAAGAAACTTACTTTCAGAACAAAGGTAAAGGTGTGGTTCTTGAAGATGCTCATGTTGACATTCATGCATTACAATGTTGGGTCTTTGAACTCGAACAAGATTTGGTAGTCAAAGACGTTCGTATTCAAGAGTTGGAAGCAGGTAACTCTGATAAAGATGCCAAGATCAAAGAACTACAGTCCAACATGGGAGAATTAACAGCCTTGTATCTTGATCTCCAACAAAAACTGTTTCAAAAGTTTGGAGATCAGTTTAAAGGCAGTGATGATGTGGTCTCTAAAGTGCCCAACGTTAGTCAAGGTGGCAGTTCCTGTTGACAACATTCATGAGTCGGAATCACTGCAACAGTACATGGATGCCCCCTCCATCACCAAAGAGAAATCGGACAGAATTCAGAAGAAATTACTTGAAAAGGGGAAGAAGAAACTGCTGGTGATGAAGAACTCAAATCAGAATGTTGAATCATCGGATCATCCAGATAGGTTTGTCGTTACTTTTCAAAAGGGGTTCTCGGATAAATATGGTGACCGATCAGGGGTTCTATCATGGGGTTTTGATGCGGACAAGAATATGTGGTGGGTAAAGAGGAAGTCAGGATCAACTGAGTATTACAAGAAGATGAAAGACTTTGGCTCTTGGACCAAAGTGGATCTTAGTGACCTGATTAACTCTCCTTTCACCAACCCGACGAATGATAAACGTGGTATAGACTTCTGGAATTTTCTAAAAAGTCAAGTCGATAGAGGTTTCCCAAACAAGACAATTGCAGAATTTTTTTTTAAAGAAAGCCAAGGGAGTCCAGGATCCAAGGACTGGAAAAACAATGGTCAACGTCATGTGGCCAGCTACGAACAAGGCTACTCATATTCCTGTTCCTGAAAAGATTACAGATGGCACATTGGACAACATGAGATTTTGGATATATGATAATGTCACTGCCACTGTTGTTATTAAGCTGGCGGAAAGGAAAGGGTCAATACATATTTGTTGATCCAAGAGACTTATTAAAGTTGGGAGAAAGGGACATCAAGACCCTCAGTACTTTCCAGATAATTTTTTATCCGATTTTTGAAATGGCTGCTAAATAATTCACCGGTACCGCAGCTTCTATTATCAGATGCAAGTTCTGGGCAGGAGGATTGAAGGATGCTGATATAGACTACACGGATCATGATTAAAAGACAAAGCTACAAACCAAGGGGGAGATTGTTGGGCCTAGTTTATATGGTTTGTGCTTAGTCTAAGTGTTTTTGGGCTTAACTTGTATATGGGCTGGGCTAACATGTAAGCCAAGAACTCCTTAGAGTTCTCGGCGGGCTTTTGGTGTGTATGGGCTTAGGTGGTTTGTTTTCTCTATATATAGTTGATGTCATCTGTTGGGCAAAGGTTGTTCATTCACTTCTTTTGAGTATTGTGTATTGTAAGTGCTTAAGCACCCGACGTATCTCAATATACGTGTGTTTTGAAGCAATCTCGTGTTACTTACTTGTGTTCAATCGTGTTCTTGAATCACCAAGTATAGGTATTCCGTACCTATACTTGTTATATTGATATCATAATTGTAGTGATCCAGATTCGGGACTTACAGTTTCTGAAGAGATGTACGCTAAAGTTGAGGATTATGTTCAAGAATCTATTCAGAAAGGTGAGAGCATTTTACAACCCTGACCGATGATTGCTTTTACTTCCGGCGGAGTGATTGTGCTCTTTTCGTCTAGCAAGGAGTCGTCACTCTGCGAAGGAGAATTAATAGTTGGTGTCCCTAATCTGTTATGTTCAACTGTAGGTCTAACCCGTAGGCAAGATTCAAAAGCCACCACCAACCCGTCGACGGGTGATGAAGGTGATCACCAAACGGTTGGTGATGCTAATGTTGAGGAGGAGCTTCAAGCTGCTGGTGTGGGTGCTTCGAAGGCCGCTGGCAAGCGTAAGGTTCGACCCGCGAAGGCTGCTCCATCCAAGAAGCCGAAAAAGGCGAAAACTGTCGATTTGGAATCACGCCTTCACCAACTCGATTATGAAGATATTTCCTTGGGTGAGTTTAACATTTTTTAGATTTGTTGAATATTGGTAATCAACCACAAGTCTGACGTATGATTATTGTTCTACAGTGGGCCTAAAATACTTAATAGAAGATATTTCAGGTTTGAAGAGTTCAACTTTGCCTTCATCTCCACGGCCTAACACCGCCAAAGATCCCATCTTTGTTGCGGACGATTCTCCTTTGAAGAATAAGGAAGTTGGTGACCCTGACTGTTCAAACATGTCACATTCCTTCAATGTATATCGCTTCAGAGACCAAGGAGGCGTTATTGCATTTGCCTATGGGCGTCAAACCACTCCTCCCCTTAATGAGGAAGACTCTTCCCCACATTATCCACGTTGGTCTTTACGTCGAGATTCAATGTTTTGTAATGTGGATGTATGATTTGAATATCTACGGGAAAGCCTTCCTTCTGCTGAAAGGGAGCGATAACGTCGCCGTATTCGCCAAGAGTTACTAAACTCAAACTCTTATCATATGGCGAATACTATTTCCACCAATCTGGAAATAACCCGGGATTGGTTGGCGATGAATGAGGAGTGAGATGAACTGGCAGCTGCGGCGTCTGACGCTAAGGGAGAAGCCCTTAAGGCTATAGATAAGGCCATAGAGAGCCGCCAAGCGCTGGAAGCAGAGAAAGCTGCTCGTTCCGTCGCTGAGGAAGCCAAGGCTGTTCTCCAAAAGCAATTGGATAAACAAGCCGAGTTGATAAAGACTCTTCAGGCTGAATCAGCGGCCAAAGACAAGCGCTTGACTGACCTTGCCACCAAAAGCCGAGATCAGGCCTTGGAGTGTGCCAGTCATAAGATGGAGCTTGTCCGGGCTAAGGTGGACAAGAAATGGCTGCTGGCGGAAGGAATTCCCAAGGTATGTATCTTAACTTGTTGTGAATAACCAAATTGCTAATGATTATTTATCTTTAATTATTCCAATAGGTCATCGCCGATGTCCGAGCGAGTGATGAACTTGGGAATTGTGTCGCCATTCTGTTGAACGCGTCCAAGCAAGTTGGCCGTCAGCAAGGCTTCCAAGAAGGCTATAAATTTGCTTCGGAATCCAAGCTTCCGGAAGAATATGTTTTGTATGGCCAGGATACCGCTGCCGTCCTCATCCATAAAACAAAAGCTTTTGATACATTGAAGTTTTCTTTGGCGGAGCAGATATCTGATCTTGCGGACAAGGAGGATAACATTGAACAACTAAAGGACCTCCTTGATCTTGATGAGGGAGATGAAGAAAACGACGCGGAAGACGGGAACGCGGATCATAGAGATGCAGCGTTGTTAATATATTTTTTCCTTCCTTGTAATTTAAATCTCTCTGTAATCCCTTTTGATAAGTAAAAAGAATTTTTGTTGTCCGGTACACTTTGTTTTGTTCTTCATAATATAAGTGTTTGTAGGATCTTCTTTGTTTGTCAATAATGGATTACATAATAACACATATTACATAATTGAAATAGAATTTCCATAGAGGAGGCATAAGCCGAATTACAAAAAATGAAATTACATAACTTTGCTAGTCTATTTAGGCACGCAGGCCGAAAAGAAAAAAAACGTATTACATGTAACACTTCTTTAATTGGGCCCCGTTCCAAGTTCTAGGAATCTCAGTTCCATCCAACTTTTCCAACTTGTAGACACCTTTAGATAACACTATTTTAACTCAATAAGGCCCTTCCCAAGTCGGGGCCAACTTGCCCGGAGGCCTCATTGTTGCGGAAGACAAAGTCTCCCGCATCGAACTCACATTTTTGGTCACGCGAGTTATAATATTTTTTCAATTGGCATTTATAATTGTGCTCGCGGATCGATGCTAATTCCCGCCTCTCCTCGAGTAGGTTAAGATTCATCCGGAGTTCATGATCATTGTCATCAATCAATAAAACTCTTGTGGATGGGATCCCAATCTCGGCTGGAATCATGGCTTCTGTGTCGTAGGTTAAACTAAAGGGGGTCTCAGAATTACTATAATTCTTTTGGGTGCGGAAGGCCCAAAACACATGGGGCAACTCGTCAACCCAACCCGTCCGTTTAGTTCCTAACCTTGCTTTGATTCCTTCCTTGATTTTCCGGTTGGTTCTCTCAACCTGACCGTTTGCTTGCGGGTGGGTTACGGATGTGAAAATTTGAGAGATCTGCAATTCTTTCAACCATTCATGTAGCCCATTGTCAGAAAACTGAGTACCTTTATAACTAACGAGTTCCAACGGAAGACCAAACCGGCTGATTATGAATTCCCACAGGAATATCTTAACACTTGCTGCTGTTATGGAAGCAACTGGTTTGGCTTCCACCTACTTCGTGAAGTAGTCGATGGCTACTATTAAAAACTTGACGCGTCCCGGGGCTTCGGGGAAAGGTCCCATTATATCGATAACCCATTTCTGGAACGGGCATGTTGAAGTGACTGGAACGAGTTCGTTCTTTGGTCGCAGTGTATTGGGAGCATGACGTTGGCACAATCACACTTCCTGATTTCATGCACAGCGTCCAGATGCATTCCCGGCCAGTAATTCCCGGCATTCATCAATTTTTGTACAAATATACGCGGGCCAGCGTGAAGACCACAGATGCCTTCATGAACTTTTCTGATTAAATAATTCGCATCCTCAGCATCCACACATCGAAGTAGTGGACCAAAGAAGGATCGTCGGTAAAGAACACCGTCATGCATCTGATAGTTCAAGGCTTTGTGTTTTATCTTCCGGACCACGGTTTTTCCTTCCGGGAGAGATCTTGATGACAAGTATGCTATGATGGGTGTCATCCAAGATTCCACTCCAGTTTGTATTACCAAAACTTGATGTTGTGGGACAGATGTGCGATCCAGTATTTCAATGCGGATGTCTTTAGCGAAGTGTTTGAAGTTCGTTGAAGCTAGCTTGCTAAGGGCATCCGCTGACTTGTTTTCACTTCCTTTTATGTGAATTACTTTGCACGAAGAAAACTGAAGCATCAAATCTTTCGCCTGTGACACGTCTGAAGCCATTACATCATTCTTTGCTTTGTAAGTTCCATTGATTTGTCCCGCAATCAACATGGAATCCACGCGGGCTTCCAAGTGTCTCACCCAAAGCTTTTTGGCTATCCATAAGCCCGCCAAGAAAGCTTCATACTCTGCCTCGTTGTTAGTACTCTTAAAGTCTAACTTTATGGCATATGTAAATTCATGGCCTTCGGGATTGACTAGCCTGAGGCCTGCGCCAGATCCCTCGCTACTTGAAGCCCCGTCCGTGAACAATGACCAAACTTGTCCTTGATCCGGAGGTGCTTAGGGTTGCTGCTCAATCAAACATTCTTTCTCTTTGTGTTTCGGGACTTCAGTAACGAAGTCCGCCAACACCTGTCCCTTAATTGTTGGCCTAGGTTTATACTCTATCGCATGTTCACTTAACTCGATGGCCCATTTCGCCAATCGCCCAGACAATTCTGGCTTACTGAGAACGTTCTTGAGCTTGTATCTAGTTGACACGTTGATGGGGTGCCCCTGAAAGTACATGCGGAGGCGTCGGGCGGCATAGACCAGTGCTAAGACAAGTTTTTCCAACATTTAATATCTAGTCTCTGGATCTGATAATGTTCTGCTGACGTAATAGATTGGCGTCTGAACGTTTTTTCTATACGTCATGAGTATAACCCCAATAGCAGTGTCTGATGCCGACAAATATAACGCCAAAGGTTCTCCCGCATAAGGTGCTGTCAACGTGGGTAGTTCCATCAAACATTTTTTAACCTCCAAGAAAGCTTGTTCCGCTTCCGCGGTCCATTTGAATTGTGCTTTCTTGAGGCAGTTTCTTAATGTTGAGACGAATGGATAAGATTTGGCTGCGTGATTTGCTAGAAAGCGATTCAGGGCAACCAATCGACCATTCAGCGTCTGAACCTCTTTGAGGTAGGAAGGAAAAGGCATGCGGGCTACATCTTAGACCTTGTCCGGATTAGCTTTGAATCCCGCACCAATAACAATTACTCCCAGAAATTTTCCTTGTTTCATTCCAAACAAACATTTGGCTGGATTCAGCTTCATGTTGATACCCCTCAAAGTTTCGAATGTCTCTTCGATGTCTCTCAACATTTGATCTTCCTCAATGCTTTTGATTACAGGGTCGTCCATATAGACTTCCAAGTTCCGACCAACCTGATTCTTAAATGCTATATCCATCAGTCGTTGATACGTGGCCCTTGCATTCTTTAGTCCGAAAGGCATCATTTTGTAGCAAAAGGTGCCTTGATCAGTACGAAATGTTGTTTTGTCCTCATCACCTGCAGC
>NW_027500751.1:0-82923 GCF_021521415.1 Bidens hawaiensis | reverse complement strand
TAAATAAAGAAATCCTTATTGAATTGATTTCAATACTCGATTTCTCTCTTACTCTCGGATGTCATACCATGAACAATTTCAATCTTATTAACATGCTCATGCTTATACCCCACACCATAATCATTATATCCATACACAAATCCCAGTTACCTCATCTTTACCGATCAGTTTGGGAAGAATAGTCCAGGACAAAAGATGTTTCATTGTAAGTGTTAAGCTTCAAATCAAGTCTTTCAATCTCAATTTTAATAGTTTGTAGTTCTTGTTTAAGTGCAACGTTTTCGTCAATATATATATATATTTATTGTTTTCTCATTTTGATTAATCTTTTCCCAAAGTGTATTTTCACACTTTTGAAGTTTATCATAAGCTTCCTCAACACATTTAAGATCATTTAGTAAGAGTCGGTGTGAGTTTTTAACATTTTGTACTCCACATCTTTTTCTAAATATCTTTTTATGTGTGTCTAATGAGTGTTTCTTTCTACGGGACTCACAACTAAGCTTTAATTTTAAAACGGAAATTCTTAATAACACCACACACAACCGGCAAGTGTACCGATCGCAAGTAGCATAGACCTAAGAAGTCCGAGTATCAAAAACCAGGACACGTGAAAACGCCTATGGATACTAAGCCCTAGACAAGACAATCCTAAGAATAATATTTATAATTTAATCTTAATAATTAAAACTATTTGACCTAAATTACTTTGACTAAATTACATACAAAACTTTCCTAAATTGGAGACTTAATTGATTGTGACTGACAAAGGAGAAAACGTCCACCTAGGTAAGACTTATATTGACGGTCTAACAAGCAAATGGATTGAATGATCTCACGACACCGGTATCTAAAGATGACACCACTAAGGTTCGCTCAGCTAACTAGATCACCTCTCGATCTCACTGACAAACCCTAACTTACACTTAATTGATTTTAAAAACAAACCGGGAGAACGATCACTAAGGTGTTCTAATGTCGACTCTCCTATCGGACTCACCGACACTCGACCCTAATGGAAATGAATACTACACAACCAAGGATAGAGGAACAATTTAGCTTAATACAAATAGATCAGCTAACCGCTCACAAACCCAAACCCGACAAGAACCGAACCCGCTTTCACGCAATCCTAATCCAAGAAAACAAAGGCTATGAGACGTCTTTACTTCTTATCACCTCTCGGTCTCAAAGAAGGTTTTACCCGCTGAATTATACCAAAACACACTCAACAAAACCCTATGGTTATATCTACCACAAACAAATTCAAAACACCAAGTAAAGAATCAAACAAGCAACAATCAATCAAACAAATTCAACCAATCGAATCATGAGGTTTTTGAGGTATAATTAATATAATCCAGCCACTAAAAACAACCTAATTCATTATTAAACCAAACTTTACAATAGTAATTCAAGTCTTTTGATCAAACAATCTATAAAACTCATCAAAACCGAACAATTATCACCAAACCTAGGTAGAACTAGAAGATTAGCCACTCATGTGTTTGGACAGTAGCAAATACTTAAAAAACATCCTAATGCTCAACCAATTCATAAACAAACTCATTCAACAATCAATAATAATCAAACTCAATACTCAATTCAATTGCAAAACAATTCACTTTCACGATCAAATCAAGAAAGTTATGAACATAAACAAGAAATCAAGTATATGAATGTTATACTCTCAACTTGGGCTGAGATAATTGATGAGAATCGACTCCGAGATGCTGTCCAACGATCACCTTGGCTGCCTTCTTCTTCCCTAGATTTCAAGAACCCTAAAAAACATTTCTTCCTTCCTGGGTGGCTGCCGATCGGAAATATGAAGGGGGTGGGGGTTAGGGTTCTTTTTCTTTTGTTGTTTATTTATATTATGCATGAAAGGCTTTCCACAAGTGAGCTTGGGTCGGGCTTTGATTTTATCTTAAAAAATTGATCATAAAGGCCCTTTTCGTCTTCCATAAACCTGGATCTTTTCTCTTTAAAACCCGCAACCTAAGAAAGATATATAACTTTGTAAGATCATGTCAAAACAAGTTAAAATCATTATTTTTAGATAATTAAGCATTAAATGATGATAAAAGGTGCGGAAAACAAGTGTGTTTTACAACACTTCAAACATCCCCACACTTAAGGCTTTTTCGTCCCTGAAAAAAAATCTACACAGGATCATAACCAAGTGAAAACAACAAACTACCAGATTATTTAATATTATTAAAACCATAGAAAAAGCTCGACATATTGACCATGATTGCTGGTATATTTGTCCACTTTAAACCCAGCCACTACCCGATCAAGCCCCCAATTGCATTAAGCGTTTTAAGTTCAAGAGTCACGGCTACACCTACCCCATCTCAGACAAAGAGTGCTTGAAAAACTAGAGTCGAAACACACTGGTTCGATAAATCACCGTAAGCCAAGGACTCATTGATGGTACTAAGTAGATACACTCAGTGAAATTTGATGGATGAATGGTCATGTGGAGTCCGTACGAGCTATTCCTAATATTATTGGACTTTGTCCTATAAATCCCTAATTTGATATTTATTGAATAAGAACCTCGAGCCCCAATAGCGATAACCTCAGAGTCACTATCCCTTTAGCCACCTGTAAACTCTCAGCCCCGTCTAGTATGTGCATCTTTGGTCTCTTTACATTTTTTGGATGTTTTTTTGTATCTTTTATTTGTACTTTATTTGTTTACGCTTTTGCAAGAATTTTTTTTCTTTTATTTTGCACCTAAATAAAAATATAACTATTTTCTAAGCTCGTAAAAAGATGAACATTGTGGTGGTGTGCTGGTTTGAGTGCATCTAAGTCTTACATCTCAAAGTTATTAGATTATGGTAATCCACCCTAAGCATCGAAATTCGGTTTCACCGTTTCTCAAATATTAGGTATATTATATATGCTAAAGAAGACTATAAAAGCTAGTTAGGCATACCGACACATCCCTAATCAGATATGCAAACCATCTCTTCTTTTATTATTATATTATTATTATTATTATTATTATTATTATTATTATTATTATATTATTATTATTATTATTATTATTATTATTATTATAGTTTTCAGAAGTTCCGAGAGCTTGCTAACACAATGCTAATAATATCATTTCTTGCTCCCGTATGTCTACAGGTAGATAACATGACCAAACATATATAACATACATGTCCCTCGAACTTATGTAACCTACATAATTTTAAGCGAAAGAACTAAACAAAACACACAGCAGTCACCCCCGTCACTTTCAATTTTCAGGTAAATGACTATTCCGTATATCTACAAGTAGATAACTTGAACAAACATATACAAGTATATTTCCATCAAATTTAAGTAACCGACATATTTAAGCAAAAGAATGCAAAAATAATATTTTTTATATTTATTTAATTTTAATTTTTTTTCTACAACTAAGTAAAATATAGTCTCATCCCAACACTTAGAACGAAATCGTCCTCGATGAGAATAAGGAAAAAAGAAAAACAAAAATTAACTTACAATTTTCAAGAATAAACAAAGAACGGGTTACTCCCCAGGTTTATATGTAGATCTTAACTAGCTGTGTATCAATCGAAAGACCGTACAGCATTTCATTCGCGGCCGCAACCTCGGGAGAACCAGTTCCTAAACGACATCTGAGCTACCATGCGCATAATAATACCTGCAATAACTCAAACTCGCTCGCATGTAGCGGCGTACAAAACATAAGAAATAAACATATTTTTGTATTTTTGTATATATATATATTATTAAATAGAATACCCCTAAAATCGACCAACTCGAATGGAGTTTGAGTATGAGCGGTTTCAGTTTGGAACATCCTAGGTGAGAAGGTCAAGGTATCTCCCAAGTATGCATCCAAGACATCTACGCCTCGGTGAGTAGGTCAACGTAGAATACTTCGACTGTCTGATCAACAACCGTCTCGTTTATGTAGTGCTTCAACCTGTGATCGTTAACCTTAAATTTCCCGCTCTATCTTGTATCTAATAGTTCCATACGGGAAGACTTCAGTGACTGTGAACGGTCCCGACCATCGTGATTTCAACTTTCCCAGGAATAACCTCAATCGGGAGTGATACAATAAAACTAGATCCCCATACTTGAACTGCTTATTACCCTTCAACTTTCTATCATGAAGTTCCTTCATCCGCTCCTTATACTTAACGTTTACGCGTACGCGTGATCTTGCAGCTCCTCTAACTCGTGTAACTGGTTGAAACGAGTGCCTTCCGCGGAGAATAAATCTAGATTAACCCTATGGAGGGCCCATGAGGCACAATGCTGAACTCAACCGGAAGATGACAGGCCTTCCCGTAAATCATCCGAAATGGTGTGAAACCTGTCAGAATTTTATAGGTTTTATGGAAGGCCCACAAAGCGTCATCCAATTTGTTGGACCAATACCGACGATTCGAACCAACCGATTTCTCAATAATACGTTTGATTCCCCGATTACTCACTTCTACCTACATACTAATCTGTGGTTGGTAGGCGGTTGCAAGCCGATGGGTGACCCCACAGAGCTGCAACGCCTTCTCCATCTACGCATTGCAGAAGTGAGTACCTCGATCACTGATCAAGGCTTTCGGGACACCAAACGAGTATAAAGACTCTTAAGAAAATGGACTGCAACTCGGGAATTGTGTTCGTTTATGTTCGTTTGTTTATAATCTAAACTAACGTAAATGAACAAAGATAAACGAACACAAACGAACTTCCCGTCGAAAGGTTCATGAACAGTTAAACGAACGTTCGGTTCGTTTGCAGGCGTACTATTTTGTTCTATTTAATTACAAAATATGACATCAATTATACATATATTTTTTCATATTCTGTTGTTCCAGCTACCACCTCTCTCATCCTCAAAAGAACCAGACAGAGATGGCAAGAAGGCAAAGGCAAAGTACACAACGATAGACAGGGTGACCAGACAGAAGACAAGGAGCAGTGCCAAGCAAACCGACGCCTTAGCTATATAGGTAGTCGTTATTTTTGTATTGTGTAAGATATTTTGCATATACATTTGCTTAAGTGAATATTATTGTTAATATAATTTGTTTCTAATTTTGTTTTGTCATGCTTGCTTATAGCTGTTTTATATTACTGCACAAAAATAAAAATAGTTATATATTGCCTAATTACACACAATATTGCCACATAGAACACATTAAATAGGTGTGGCCAAAAGTAAGACAATAGCCACACCTGAAATTACAAAATTAGAGTCTATAAATGGCCATTAGCCACAACAAAAACATTTTTGTGTGACGAAAGGGTACCAAAAACATTGGCCACACTTTCATCAGTTGGTTTTTGTTTGTGTGGCGGAACGAGAGCAAACGTCATTGGAAAAATCACTATCTTTGTTGAAAAGTTTGAGAATAGCCACACTTTAAATTACGAATAGCATTATGTGTGACAAACGGTAAGACAGTGGCCACACCACAAACTACAAAAGAGTGTTTGAGTGGCAACTTCACATTTTTAGCCGCATTGAAAATAACTTCCAGTGTCTATATGATATGTTTGGCCACACAATACATCACTATGTGTGACGAAAAGTTTGACAATAGCCACACTTTAAATTACGAATAGCATTATGTGTGATAAACGGTAAGACAATGGCCACACCACAAACTACAAAAGAGTGTTTCCGAAGAATTAGATGGAATTCATTCTACTTTTCATGTTTCTCATTTGAGAAAATGTCTAGCCGATGACACGTCTCATGTGCCATTAATGGACATTGAGGTTGACGAACAGTTGAACTACAGTGAGCAACCAATCGAGATAGTTGATCGATCGCAAGGAAAAGCAACTCCGGCACAAGGTTATACCCCTTGGTGAAAGTGATATGGAAGCATCGAAAAGGATCGGACGCTACATGGGAAGCTGAGGAAGAGATGCTCAAGTTTTATCCAGATCTGTTTTAGTAATAGTTAGGTTTCGGGGACGAAACCTCTTTAATGAGGGAGGACTTGTAACATCCCGTTTTCTAGTTTCGGTTAATAAAATGAAAACATGAGTTATTATGAGTCGGGCTAGTGTTGAGTCAAATGGATATGGGTTATGGACTTGGACTAAGAAGGAAAGAAGAAAAGACCATGGGCTTAAGCCCATGATCTATAATATATAAACCTTAATTACTAAGGTGTTGTTTGTTTTTTCAGAGGTAAAATGTCTGCAGTCTGCGGACCACATCTGCAGACATCTGTAGTAGAAGAGGTTGACCAAACCTCTGCAATCTGTAAGAAGAAGACGGTATGTTTTTTAACGTCTGCAAACTGCTAAAATAAAATGAAATTTATAAATAAGCTGAAATTTAAATAAAAAAAAGTCTTCAACATCGAAATTTAAATAATAGTGAAACAACACTATGATAAGAAAAAAAGATCTTTCTTTAAACAATGTACAATTTCACTCCAAAAGAAAAAACAATCAACATGTCATCATGTTTCTTGTTTCCTTTCTATGATAAGAATAAAAGATCTTTCTTTAAACAATGTAAAAATTTCACTCCAAAAGAAAAAACTATCAAGATAAACCAGGTCAAACTTCTCAAAAACGTCAAATAGAAAAACCATAATCATATCACTCTACACGTAAACTCATCATGAACAAGAACAAACTAGTTTTATACCACCCGGCGGGTAGTTTTAATCGCAAAACTAATTTAGTATAAATTCTAGATGTAAACACTAATGTATCTAACGCCTATAAGCCCGATTCTCCAGTTTCTCAATTTCTTTATTAACCTTGTGTAGCAGCATCATCCAACACATCTATGTTGACAAATCACACACCCATAAAGCTCTCAACCTCTCATCAGGATATTCTTCTTAATTAGTAAATGATAAAACGAAATTGTTGATTTTTGCATCAAATAAAAGATGTAAAGAGAAAAGTCACATAAAAAAGACACATATATAAGTTAAATTATATACACGTGTTGAATTAAAAGGAAAAAGAATAAACATTAACAATTAAAAAATTAAAATTAGTCCGGTTAGCCGGGGTGAGTCATTTTTTAGCACAAGTCAGTCGTGCGAGTCATTCTTACAAGCCGTCAATAAAAATATTTTGACCCGTTACCGGGTTATTTTTGTCAATGATCGAAACTAGAAATAACTAACTCGTTAATGTAATACTTATTTAGACCCTTTCATATACTGAGAATTAATGAATCAAACCAAGTAATTACTAATTAGTAACCTAAAAGAATCAAAAAAATTCTGTACACTGTTTAAAAGTTGCATATTTATATATTTTCAGCATGTATAAGTGCAACAATAGTAAAAAAAGAATATAAACAATGAACCTAAATCTTTAAAAAAAACCTAGTTAAAAGAAACTAATATGAACAAAGGGCAAAGACATGGATATAGTTATAAGCCTAATTCAATACAGCAAACTAAGAAATCCGCTAAAAGAGAATGATGAATATCACATAGCATATTTCACTACTAAAACCTAAATAAGAAATTAAACACCTAAATCAAGGGAAATAATAAGGCAAAGAGAAATGAACAGGAAACTCAATTCGAAAGTACCTTGGATTATTTTTTATTAGACCAAATATATAGTTATAGATTCATCCAGGGGTTAATTTCCTACATCAATATTAATAGAAATTGAGCAGCAGTGACGGTCGATTGAGCGACGGTGATGGCTGCCTTGGTGGTGGCGGTGATCGATCTACTGGTTCGTGAAGACAGCTTGGTATTATATGAGGCTGTCGGAAGCAAGTGGTCGGCGGAGGCTGGTGGACGGTGGAGGCTGTAGAGGGGGTGGCAGAGGCTGTGGAAGTGGTCGTCGGTGGCTGGAGGTGTGATGGTGGAGGAGGGGGGTGGAGGAGTAGGGTTTCAAAAGATGAATAATCTGATGTAAAAAAGAAAACAAAGAAGATCAGAAGAGGCTAGAAGACTATGGTCCATGTCTTCTAGGAGAAGATGGCGCGCAGACCTTTTTTAATGAGATGTCTTCCAAAAAACAAACACACTGCAGACCACAACGTCTGCGCGTGGTCTACGCGGCGCAGACAAAAGAGGTCTGCAAGAGCTTTTGAGAAAAAACAAACACCCCCTAATTAATTCATTCATTTTACACATATTCCATACACCACCCAAAACACACACTTAAGCTCTCTCTCTATTTTCTCTCTTTTCTCTAGCCGAACCAAGAAGGAAAACCGATGCCGATCCAAGGTAATGATAGTATGATATTATATGAACTCGAACCCGCTAGATCTAGTCGCGAAACGACGAGCCGACACCCTTAAACTATTAAGGTCTTGAGATCCGGGTGGAATCGGGTATAAAGCAAACCAAAGATGAGCTTAGGGGTCACCCTAGCTCAGATCTGGATCGAACGGGACGAAAAACGGTGAAAAGGTGGTGAAATAAGCGAGATGTCGCTTTTCCGCAGAGATCCCGGTTATCCGGGTGTGACGGCGACGGAAAAACTTATCCTAGGATGTCAAAGAATATTCTGACATTCTGAGCTAACCATAATTCGTTAACGAAGGCTTAACGAACTAGAGGTAATTCGTCAGGGTGATTCGTTAACGGAAGCTTAACGAACTAGCCTTAGTTCGTATCCAAATTCGTTAAGGAAAAGATAACGAATTAACCCCAATTCATTATGACCATTCGTTAAAAGGAAGATAACGAACTAGAAGGTTCAATTCATTACAGAGGGGTCATTCGCTATGGTGTTCAATTCGTCAAAAGACCAGTTCGTTATAAGGTCCAATTCATTACAAGAACCAGTTTTTTATAATAGTCAATTCGTTATAAAGTGACCGATGGGTCATTCATTATGAACACAATTCGTTAAGAACCAAGTAACGAACTTGAAGTTTGATAAATGACAGAACAGTCCCTGGACTTAGAAAAGAATGATATAATTACCAAATAACCCTTGGACTTTGATAATTTATGAAAGACACCTTTAAAGGTTAACGAGTAACGATTAACAAACCGGTAAAGGTTCAATGAAGTAAAACCGGCCTAGACGCTTAAGGTTAATAAAGTAAACGATAAGAAGAGCTGGAACCGTATTTAATATATGTAATGATTATACAGTTACTCATGCACAGCTCAAGAAAGGGATAACCATAAACGGTGAACGTAATCGCGTTCAGGTGAGTTTCTAGCCCCGCTTCCTTGTTATGTTTTCGAGGCTGTGTGCATACTCGATGTGATAGTTCATACACTTACCTTAAGTGGTAAGTGTATGCTTGGTATGATTTATGTATGATGATTGCTTGACGGTGCGTGAACGATCATCGGATATTGCATGTATCGTCATGTGGTAGTTAAAGATATGATTGATATACATATATATATATAGGAGATGGTTCAAGAGAGAAATGATATTATTGCAAGAAATGTAAGAAATGAATATGGACCACTAGTTTTGTTTTAAGTTTTAAATGCTTAAAGCTAAATAAAAAAACTATTAATTATTCTATTTCTTCAATTAATATAACTAATAAACCATAATACTTATTTATTTAATTAATATAACTAATTAAACTATTATAATTAGAAAATATTAATAACACATTTATTTTTATAACTTACTTTTTGTTTCTTGAATTTTTATCCTACACAAGTATAATTTATTCATACATTAAAATTTCTTTCTATCCAAAACTAATTTCTTTCAACTCAATATATTAATATCCATCAACACATACTTACATCATGATGAATAATACCAAAAAAACAATTTTACATGTGCTTGCATTAGATATCAACAAAAAACATACAACCTACACAAAAAGCGTATAATCTACACTTGTTCTAAGAATAAGACAACATATAACCTACACACGAAAAAGATTTAACCTACACACAAAATTCATCATCAATAAATACACACGCACACGAAAACATATAACCTACACACAAAAAACATATAACCTACACACGAAAATTTTATCTTACATAAATACAATTTATTCATACATTAAATTCTTTTAAAAACCAATTTCTTCAAATTCAACATATCAATATCCATCAACACGTAGTTACATTGTGATAAATAATACAAAAAACTATCTTACACATGGTTGCATTAAAGGTCAATAAAAAATATACAACCTACACAAAAACATATAACCTATACTTGTTCTAAGAATAAGAAAACATATAACTTACATACGAAAAACATATGACCTACGCATGTGTAGGGTATGTGTATCTTTGTGTAGTTTATATAATTGTTGATGTCGAATTACATATGTAAGTTATATGCTTTTTGTATGTTGTACGTTTTTATTGCTCAAAACAAGTGTAGGTTATATAACGTTGTGTAGGTTGTATATTTATTGAACTTAAATACGTTGATATATGCTAATATATTGAGTGAAAATTATTTTTTTAATATAAAGAAATAGTATTATATGAATAAATTGTATTTATGTTAAATAAAATAAAGAATGTGTAAATAAAAATAAACTAAAGTAGTGTTTTTATCTTTTTATTTATTATAGTTAAATTAGTTAGATATATTAATTAGAGATGTTTATTATGATTATATTAGTTGTATTAATTGGAGGGAGAGAGTGCATTTATTGTTGCATTTACATCTTTTTAATTTATTTTTAAATAATTAAAACCTAAAATAAAACTAGTGGCTCATATTCATTTCTCTCATTTCTTGCAATAATTTGATTTCTTTCTTGAACTTAAACATATATATATATATATATATACGTACTATCAACATAACATACATACATCTTTCATACATCACATATATATATATATATATGTGATGTATGAAAGATGTATGTATGTTATGTATGTTATGTTGATAGTACGTGAACGATCTTCGGATATTGCACGTATTATTAAGGAAGGTATGTAAAGAAAGGTATGTTACAGTTGCACGAAACATAGGGACCAGACCCTAATAATATCTGTGAGGATAGGGACCAGACCCTAATAATATCTGTGAGGATAGGGACCAGACCCTAATAATATCTGTGATGATAGGGACCAGACCCTAATAATATTTGTGATAGGGATCAGACCCTAATAATATCTGTGAGGATAGGGACCAGACCCTAATAATATCTGTGATGTTGGGGAGCAGACCCTTATAACATCTGTGAGGTTATAGGGCGAAAGGCTCTTTAAGTAGTATGGATAGTTATGCATGTAAAGTAAAGTATGAATGATGTACACACCTTCGGGCATGTGTGCAAGTATGTGAACTGATTGTATGTTGTATGATTAACTAGAGCTCACTCAGCATAGCTGACTTTTGGTATGCACGCAGGTCAGTAGAATGAGGTAGCTCGCTTGAGGGGAAACACATGGCATGGAATTGAAGACACTGGCATCTCAAGGAAATGTTATGTTATTTAAAAGACAATGTTTTATGTTTAAACGATTTGAATGCTCGTTAAGACAAGAATTGATGGTTATGTATTATATTGGTTTGAAGTTTTTATATTATGCGTAAAGTTTTAATTAACTCTGATATTTAAAACTATGTTAATGAGTAAACCCAACGACCAAATGTAGGGCAACGGCAACGGGGTTTACAATTATTATTATTATTATTATTATTATTATTATTATTGAAATGAATTTACACTTTCAACCCTTTTACTTTCATATTGATTTAAGACATAATATAAAGTATATTTACAAATGAACCCTTGTACTTTGAAATGTATAGAAACGAGATAAATATTTATAAACTTGGGTTATACGGAGTTGTTAGGAGTTTTAGGAATTTTTGGAGTTTTAAAATAAAATAAAAATAAAATTTAAAAGAGAATAACTAATATATGGAGTTGTTAGGAGTTTTAGGAATTTTATATATTAAAATAAAATAATGTCGATCTTTGAATGACCCGAAAGAACGCCACAAATTGAAAATATGACAAATACACATATATATATATATATATAGGATGTACCAGCGGCGTATCCACAATGCCCTTAACATTTTGAATTCGTCCCGTTCCCCAAAAATCATTCTAAATTCCGAGTTATTTCACACAACGGCCTTATTATATTTTTCATGTGAGGACTTTGATAATTATGTGTCGACCCATAATTACCTCTATTGTTGGATGGTCCATATAACTTGCTCTATTGTATGGTTCTAAGACACAGACCATACATAAATAAATAAAATTCTCATATATAAAGTTGAAAATCAAAAATAATGAATTTAAAGGGTAAAAACATTACAAAACACATTGATAGACCATTCAGGCCAAGGACAAAGCAAAAACAATAAGTCAAGTAAATAAAATTATCGTGTCTAAACCAAGTAAACGATGTTAAAAACGAAATAAACAATGTAATGAAGTTAAAGAATGAAACATTTAGAATTATAATCATCGTAACATGTAATTGAAATAATGGGGTCGAGAATAACGTGGTAGGTAAATGTAGTGTTTAGCCAACGAGATATGAACATGGAAATTGATAACGCGTTGAGGTTCGAGAATAGCTTTAGATAAACGAAACTTTTAAGTATCAAAATATCATGATGGGAATCTCCGATGAATTGCAGCGCAATTAATGGTAACATTGAGATAAAATAAAGTGAACATTACAACATATAAATTAATTATTTGAAATAAAATGGATAAACGAAATTCTATTATCACAATATTAAAATCAATTAAGTTTGTGAAAGAAAAGTTCCAATATAAACCTTAAAATAAATCGTTGGTCTGAGATCAAAAATAACGAATTGATTCAAATAAAAACTTTGAGTGGAAAGTGAACAAAATTTACCAAAGCAATATGTGTAAAAATAAACATAACATAAACTCAGCCTGTACATGGGACACAGTTCCGGTTCAAAGTAAACGAATTTATAAGAAGGAGTCGGTCACAGATATTCAGACATAGAAATAATATGAAAAGACGGTTTCTATTAGGTAGCTATGTACACATACATATTCATAGTCCCAATATCCACTTAACGAGTACTTTTATGGAAAAATTGGTCATGCGCCATGGGATTTGAAATAACAAGCGTAGACCGATTTAATAGGGCGAATAAGAATGATGTACTAATTTACATTTCGTAAAAATACAAACGAATATAGACCAAGGATCGATGAACAATGAAAAAAACTTCGTAATAATATTCTAAAAAAAGTGGATAAAAATAACCTTGGGTAAGTTCGAAGCATACGTGAAAGAGAAAATAAAAAAAAGAAAATGTAGCTTGTGATGCTTGTCTTCTCGAATGTCGGTTTATTTGGGGTATTAGAGGTTGACGGGGGAGGTGGTGCCATGATTTCTTAGCAGAAACTCATTGGCGTTAACGAAAGGGAAAGAAAGGAAGGGATACAACATATATTTTAATTTACAAATATGGTTGTAAATCGTGGTGTTTTTGTATCTCATAGTGAAATAAGATTTATTCTATTTTAGTTAGGAAAAACGTTTTTAACTAGCGCTAAAACTTGAGAATTTTATGAAATCCTTAACGTAAAATAAATGTTTTCTTTTGGCCAACGTCCTAGGAAAAGATTGTCGGATAACCTGACTTGTTGAATGAAATTTTGCCTCAAAAGGGCTCAAAACATGTTTAAAGCAAATATTTTACTTTAAGTAATATTATATTAATAGTAGTGACGATGATACTAGTAATAATAATATTACTAATAATAATCATAAAAATACAAAAACTAATAATAATAATAATAATAATGATAATGATAATAATAATAATAATAATAATAATAATTTTAATAATAATACTATTGATAATTACCGTAGTAATAATAATGATTATGACGGTGATGGTACTAATAACAATAGTAGTAGTAATATTAATAATGATGGTAATATTAATAACTTTAATAATAATAATAATAATAATAATAATAATAATAACAACAATAGAGGTAATAAATTCTTTTTAAAGAAGATCCATTTGACTGAAGGTTAAAATAACTGAGGATTTGGGATTAGGCGCGAGGTGTTAGTAAAAGAAATAAAATATGCAACAAAAAATATAGAAGAATTTGATGAGTTTGTAAAACCTAAGTATTGAATTCGAGAAATTGAATAGAATAGACAAGGGATGCGGGGTAAAGGTATTGCATGGCGGAAACAAGTTAGGCCTTCCAAAGTATGGCGGGTGTGCTAGGGTCACCACAATGATAGTAGGCTTGAACAATGAGGTCAAGCATATGATTGAGACAAATGGTTAGGTATAGGTCTTGCAGATAAGTGAATGGTGTTGACTTTGGGTAGGTTTTAGCAATAAGTGGTAACTGAATCAACCATAGATTGAAGCATATCAACGTTTCAGGGAAGTAAAGTGATGGGATTAACACATACTGTACAAAGGGTGTGTTTCAGCGCGAGGCTTTTCGGTTGGGTTTGGTTTGGGTTTCCAAGAATTGTGTTGGGTTTTAATTTGAATTTACTATAGCGATGAAGGTGGGTGCGGTCAAACATGGGGTGATCGGGATCGCGGAGGCCATTTACTTGATAACTTGGATTGTCATTTTGCAAGATGAGTGTGACAACTAGGAAAACGAGGAGGCATGATTCGAAACCTGAAGAATTCGCGTGACTTGGGACGTAAGTATGAAAACGACTAATAAATACATCAATAAAAACAAGTAAGGAAAAGAAATCGCATGAAACAAATTTGAAATCAAAATTGGAATTCCCATGAAACGTCATGAGTTTTCACCTTTCAATAAACGAAAACCTCATAAATTTTTGAATAATCATATAGAAAAAGTATTAAACTTAACAATAAATAGTGATCGAATTGAAAATCGAGTGTCATAAACATGACTTTTCGAATATTTTTTTAATTCTAACCATAATAGTAAACGAATATAGTAATAAGGTAATCGAATTGAAATTCAACCATTCATGTATCACCATGACCTTTCAAATTTTCATTCAAAAACGTAGTAGTAAATGAATAAAATAATATAATAATCAAATCGAAATTCAACCATTTATGTATCACCATAACTTTTTGAACTTTCAATTCTAAAATGTAGTAGTAAATGAATAAAATAATATAATGATCGAATAAAAATTCAACCATTTATGTATCACCATAACTTTTTGAACTTTCAATTCTAAAACGTAATAGTAAAATAATAAATTAATCATATTGAATTCGGGTATTACCTTTTGAACTTTTAAAATTTTAAACCGTAAATTGATGTATAAATAAAGAAAATGAGTCACAAAAATTTCCAAACTTAACTATTCTCGTATCAAAATGCGTAATGAAATCAAACCGAAAGCTGAGTATTCGTGTATCACCACGACTTGACAGACTTTCAGTTAAAGCACATTGTAAAACATAGATAGTCGGACATCAAACGTCGCATAAACCATCGAAAACTGAAAATCGCAAATCTGATTATTGAAAATCCTTGAGAATCTTTTCGTTAGGCATAAGCATTGGACTTGTGTGTGCTTGTGTAATTGAAGTAATTGAATCGTCAGTATAATGGTATCAAGTAAGTGCTTCTAACAATCACATAATGCTCACATAATTTGTAATCATGCAACCTAAACAATTAGGTAAATAAACTATAACCAACTAGAACACTACGTCAAATGTCATATATTATAGTCACTAATCGGATACCAATCTGTAACACCCCGGTTAAAGCGGAATACGCCCGAGTGTGACGTACAGATTGCTCAAAACACATGTGACACTATTAAGTGACAATATTATCATTAATTAATTTAATATCAAGTACACAAGTTTGTAACAATAAATACCATGGAAATACAAGAACAATTAACAATTTGTCCATTTATTAAAATAACCTAAGTTCTAGTGTCTTCTCCGTTTCATCCTCTAATATTTTTACCTGTAACATATATATAAAATAAAGTGAACTAAATGAATAGTTGGTGAGTTCACACAAGTTTTGATATAAGTACATAAAAATCATACAATTCCATGAACAAGTGTAAATGAGCAAGTAAAGTCCTTTCCAGCTGGGATTGGCACCAGCATACTCAGATAAGAGCAAGTAAGGTTCTTTCCAGTTAGGATTGTGCACCAACGCACTCGGATAATGAGTCCATTTTCCACTCATTGCAACAAATGTCTTGAGCGCAAAGTGGGGCGTATTATCATACTATATTGAAGTAATCCATGTGCAAGTAATTTTGAGCAAGTAACAAGTAAACACACAAGTCCATGTAGCGAATTGTGGTTTGTAAATAATGAATAAAATAAATTGTAATTTGGATAAGATATATATGCTACCCCCAAAAGTAGTAAAAGAGTAAAAAGAGGGTGTGAGAAACTAACCTTGAAGTTGAAGACAAACTTGAAATAAAACCGAAAGTGCGTAAATGAAACCGAAGCAATTGAACGAAACGAACTAGAAATGAAAGGTACAAAATATTAACTAACAACTTTACAAAAGTAAATAAATCTATTTGCCAGAAATTAGAAGTGTTTAACATATGTTTTATTATTTTATGAAGTTTGATATTATAATATTATAGTATTATATTTTAACGGAATTTTAACGTTTTATTAATTTAATATTTTTACGAGATTAATAACAAGTTTGAATATTATAACGTTACGAAATTTTGGGTGTTAATGGTACCTTTTATCTTGAAAGGGGAAATGTTTTACGAGTTTACACGAGCCTTGACGAGTTTGAAAGATGGGTTTTAAATGATAAATAGGGTTTAAAACTAATTTTATTTAACTTTATATAATTTTATTTGACTTATATAATTTTTGGTTTAATATATAATAGACAATGTTTAAAAAGAAAATAAAAAGGAAAGAAACAGGCTGACCCGGGTTCGACCCGGGTCCTTTCGTTCACACATAAGAGGTCTAACCAACAGGACTAGCTTGATTTTTTATTAATATATGAAAATATTTAATTAAATATTGTATCTCATGTTCATCATCTTCCTTATACAATCCTAGAATTTCAATTCGTTTATTTGGTTTCATGTTTTCTTAAACATTGTTACAGGGTTTTGTTAATCGGCTAAAAACTATAACAATTGATATAAAAATTACCTTGTACTGTTATGAATTGACGGAGAACCATGGTTGGCCGGATTCGGAATGAAACAAACCAATTACAGGTTATATAGAGTGTGTTGATACGAGTTTAGTTGAGGTCAAGGATGCTATCTATACTATCAATTGAGATTTGGTTAAAATCCGATCAGTCTTGGTGATTAATACGAGTTATTAGGTTTATTATTAATGGAGAAGTCGTTTGGTATAAAATAACGGATCAAACAAGTGTAAATGAGTGTGTTATGGGCTGCCGGAGCTTCGCCGGAAACACGGAAATCCGGTCGCCGGAAAATCGCGAAGGGAAGAAGGGCTGCTGCGTTTTTCATTATTATTATTATTATTATTATTATTATTATTATTATTATTATTATTATTATTATTATTATTATTATTATTATTATTATTATATATTTTGAAATGAATTTACACATTCAGCCCTTGTACTTTCATATTGATTTAAGACTTAATAATAATATAAAGTATATTTACAAACGAACCCTTGTACTTTGAAATGTAGAGAAACGAGATAAATGTTTATAAACTTGGATTATTTTCGTATTAAACTTTGATAGTTCGGGACTCAATTGAGTGACATGTTAAAACTTGAAATTTCATTAATTAAATACACGAAATAGTACATGAATTAATAATGACAATAAAGCGTCATAATTATTATTAAATTATCGAATGATATTTACGAATATATTGAAACGACAAAATGGATTGTTTTAACGACAATACAAAAATACATAAACAAATTTGAAATAAATTTACATAGAACAAAACCGAAAATTTAAAATGGGTCGGGTTTTCGGGTTTGAAAAGTAACGAATGTTACACGAAATACCTTCGCGAGCCCATCTGTTTCCCAGGTTACAACAGCCGAAGCAGTATGTACTGCCAGGATTACCCTAGCACTCGAACTGTATTTGTAATGATAGATCGAGATCAAGAAAGAGTTGGAACTAATAACACATATCATCGGCAGGGAGATGTTTTAGTTTCGTGTGCATGGTCACGAGCTAATTAAGATGTGTGTGTATTTGGGTCGTGATTGATCTAGGTTGTAGGTGTGTTGGTGAATCAAAACTGCTCACCCGCCTTTCTATTGATAGTGGTTTAGGTGATGAGTCACCATGTCACGTGTCAACACAAGACACACATACGTGACACATGTCACTGAGGTGTCACTCATGCACCACACACTCACCTGGTGACGACACATGTCACTAAGGTGTCACAAATGCATCACACACTCACCTAGTGACGACACATATTACCTAATTCAACCACCAAAAATACTAAGGAGAATCTCAAGTGTTCTACCAATGTGGACATTTCTCATTTTACCAATGTTCAAGTTCTCAACTACACACTTTAGAGTATCGATATCGCTCATCCTTACTCTTTGGACTCTTTAATAGCTAGATTATTAGTAACACAAACTAAAAAATATTATAGTCCAAAAATTTCCAACAATCCCCTACATGAATGGATATCGATCCGTACACTCACGTGACAAATAGAGTTACAACGGTTGAGTGTTACAGGATAGGTAGCGTTTGCCTTGAACCTTCCATTGTGAAACATACTTAGTCTCCTAGAGGTTGGTAGACGTGGTGTCCTTCAACCAATCCCTTTTTTACGTAGATGTTATTACATTTCACACAACACTCTTCTTGGTCTGGTTAACCCCTCATTTTCGTGTCCGTTCTGGTAATGGAACACTAGCCTGGTTCTGCAACAGCTCTAGAATTTGCCCCCCCCCCCCCCACACACACACAAATTCATTCGAAGCAACCCCATTTCTCTCTCACATAGGTGATTTGATCCTCAAATCAATATGGTTACCATGATCCACATATCATTAACCATCAGATAGTTGATTTGACCTTCAAATCATTAAAAGAATAATGATTATTATGATCCCCATATCATTAACCATATGTTATGCTTAGCCTCCCTTTTGTCACTGACTATCTTAGGAATGGACTATGATGTTTATTAAACACCCTTTGTAATTTAGAAGGATATATATATATATATATATATATATATATATATATATATATATATTAGCTTATGTCTCTACTTGTACATAAGTTAAGCCCCCACAGTGACCACCCTTAGTTCGTAGTATTAGGTTGTCCTATTGAACATAGATCATGGGATCTCCAATCTCATAGGTTAGGTTTTCCTTTGCACTCACTTTCTTCATGGGCTTTAGTCTCATTTCGCAACTCCATCTTTCATGAACCCTCAGGTTGTTGGATCTAAAATCATTATCTGTGACTTCGTCAAGTCAATACAAGATAATTGGGCAATTAAGATGAGTTGTTATGATGTGGTCTTAACTTCCGAGCATGTTATCATCTTTTAAGACTATAAGATTTAGCTTCACCCCAAATCTTGTTATAATGACCGTCTTTTGAAGAACCCAGTTCTCATTTGTAGTCAAACACATCTCCATTATGCCAATATCAAACATCTATCTAGATTCTGATTTCAAAAAATTGGCATTCGAGTCTAATCACCAAATTAGCTCGTTATGACCATTGTGTACTCCATCAGGTCACATGTTTGCAATAATCTTTATTGCCAATCATTCCAAGTTCAATGCAAGACACCCCCACGTCGAAGTGTTATTGGGTAACATCATCTTACTGATAGTATAAAGAAAGTCTCTATCTTTCAATTATCATGGTAAGTTCTTTCTTTTCTTTTACTTTATCGAACTTACTAATGGGATAAAGAAAAGCTTTTGCTTTCATCATAGGTTTGAGATATCATCTAAACGGTATCATATCAACTACCATCCCTCACATTTCTTGCATTTTGACATAGTTTGTTTAAGTTTACTTACTACCATACATAGATACTCATGATTAGAACAACACCAAGACATTGTATCAATGATTTCATCGATGTTAACAATAAAGCAATGCATGCCTTGTCATAAGTTTTGACCACTTTCTAGTGCCTAAGAAAATCCTTCTCATATGGAAATTAACAAGCCATCACAAACTTAATCGCATCTAGGAGAACTTGGAAAGTTGATATCTACTCAATATCCTCTTCTACTATTACATTAGATTAAATGAAATCCCTTTTAGCTTGACTATACACATAGTCATTCTTGTGTATTTTATGAATGTTCAATGTTAATTAGTCTTCGTCAAGAACCATAATTAACAAGTACTAGTCTAACATGCTTAGACTACAATAATTAGTGTAAGATCCCATTTTCAAGTTTCGGTTAATAAAATGAGAAAATGAATTATTATGAGTCGGGCTAGTGTTGGGTAAAATGGATATGGGTTATGAACTTGGGTCATGAAGGAAAGAAGGAAAAGACCATGGGCTTAATCCCATGATCCATAATTATATAAACCTTAATTACCCATTTTTTCATTCATATACATATATTCCATACACCACCAAAACACACACTTAGCTATCTCTCTCTCTAGCCGAAATCACCAAGGAAAACCGATCCCGATCCAAGGTAATGATAGTATGTTAGTGTATGAGCTCAAACCCGTTAGCTCTTGTTGCGAAACGATGAGCCGACACCATTAAACCGTTAAAGTCACGAGATCCGGGTGGAATCGGGTATAAACCGAACCTAAGATGAGCTTAGGGGTCACCCTATATTAGATCTGGATCGAACGGGACAAAACACGATGAAAATGGTGCAAAAATACGTTTTTCCGGTGAACCCACGGTTTTTCGGCGACAACGACGCCGAAATGGCGGCGGGTACGAGGAAGGGAATTTCAGAGAATGTTTCTGACATTCTCTGACCTAACCCTAATTCGTTAACGGAGTTAACGAATTAGAGGCAATTCGTCATGTGATTCGTTACAAGAAGCTTATCGAACTAGCCTTAGTTCGTATCCAGATTCGTTAAGGAAAGATAACGAATTAGCCCCCAATTCGTTATAGTCATTCGTTAAAAGGAGATAACGAACTAAAAAGGTCCAATTCGTTACAGAGGGGTCATTCGCTATGAGGTTCAATTCGTCAAAGGACCAGCTCGTTATGCGGTCCAATTCGTTAAAAATACCGGTTCGTTATAAGGTCCAATTCGTTACAAGGACCAGTTCGTTATGATAACCCAATTCGTTAAGAACAATGTAACGAACTAAAAGTTTAACAAAATGACAGAATGGTCCCTGGACTTAGAAAAAAGAATGATATAATTACAAAGAAGCCCTTGAACTTTTAAGTTAGTAAATAAAATAATAAATTAAAATTCTAATGGAAAATGTGTTAAGACAGTTAATGGAAATAAAATTTTTCCAAGCTGACCTGGCAGCTCGATCCCAGACAGGGACTCTGCCCCATGGACCCTTCTAGGGGCTGCCGCCCCTAGAACCATGCTGCCAGGGGCGCTGCCCCCGTACCCCCGTTCGTTCTGGGTTGTAATTAAACTAGAAACGCAATATGGGTAGCGATAGATAATTGATATGTGTAATTGTTATACAGTTAGTCGCGCACAAGTAAAGAAGGGAATAACTATTAACGGTGAACGTAACCACGTTCAGGTGAGTTTCTAGCCCCACTTCTTTGTTATGTTTTCGGGGCTGTGTGCATACTAGATGTGATAGTTAATACACTAACCTTAAGTGGTAAGTGTATGCATTATATGAATTATGTATGATGATGGCTTGATGGTGCATGAACGACCTTCGGATATTGCATGGACCGTCAGGTGGTAGCTAAAGATATGAACGATTTTTGTGATGTATGAATGATATATGTATGAAGTATGTATGATGTGTGAATGATGTATGTATGGTATGTAAATAGTACATGATCGATCTTCGGATATTGCACGTGTTATTAAGGCAAGTATGTAAAAGACAGGTATGTTAAAGTAGCACGACATAAAGGGACCAGACCCTAATAATATCTATGAGGATAGGGACCAGACCCTAATAATATCTGTGAGAATAGGGACTAGACCCTTATAATATATGTGATGGTAGGGACCAGACGCTAATAATATCTGTGATGTTGGGTACCAGACCCTTATAATATCCGTGGGGTTATAGGGCAGAAGGCTCTTTAATAGTTTGGATAGATATGTATGTAAAGTAGAGTATGAATAAAGTACACACCTTCGGGCACGTGTGCAACTATGAGAACAGATTGTATGTTGTATGATTAACTAGAACTCACTCAGCGTAGCTAACTTTTTGTATGCACGCAGGTGAGAAGAATGGGACAGCTCGCTTGAGGGAAGGTACATGGCATGGATTTGAAGACACTGGCATCTCAATGAAGTGTGTTATTTTATTTTGAAAATACAATGTTTTATGTTTGAATGGTTTGAATGCTCGTTAAGACAACAACTAATGGTTATGTAATGTAATGGTTTGAATGTTTTGAATATTCCGTGAATGTTTTTATTAACTCTGATATTTAGAGCTATGTTTATGAGTAAATCCGACGTCCAACGTAGGGCACCGGTAATGGGGCTTTATAAGTTGGTATTAGAACAAAGTTCGAGAGATTTAATTATCCTACATGGTTAGATTCGAACAGAGAATGGGATTAAAGTAAGAAGAGAAAGCATATGCCAGTACGAGAATGTCATGTGTCACTCAAGCAAGCTAAGTAAAGGTAAATTATGTGATTAAATTCACATGTAAAGTAGAATGATGAATGAATGTTTGGGTAATTGCTAAATAAAGAATGTATGAATGCTAGCTTAATTGCTAGGTATATGAGCATATGATGATGTGAACTGTTTTATTGTCTAACTGTTAGAAGTAGAACTAGCACAAATAGACTCATAAGAGGAAGTGTATAGGACACGTAAGGTAACGTGAGCAGCTAATAACAGCTGGCCACTGTTATTACCTGTTAGCCTTACTATCCTTGTACTAAATGGTTTCTTAAGTGATGACGTTTGTGTTTCTTTATAGAATACGAATGGCTGGAGCTAAGAAAGTTGTTGGAAGAGGAGGACGTATGGGATGTCGTGGTAGACCACGCGTTGTCCGAGAACCATCAGTAGAGGCAGCCACTAACAATGAAGGCGAAGGAAGTGCAGCTGGTCGAAATCCGAGTAACAACGAGGGAGTTCAACTGGACCCCTCAATTCAAACTGTCATTGCTCAAGCGATAGCAGCTGCTGTGAAAAACATGAATCCCGAAAAGTTTGCTGGGGGCCGTGAAGGAACCGCTGAAAGGGCGGAAGGAGATGGTAAGAAGGATGATGAAGGGGAGAGGGAAGAATCGAGCGTGGTTTAATCGGTGAAGGTTGATGATAGGAAAAGGGGCCGAGGTGGATGCAACTATAAGTCTTTCAAGGTCTGTGATCCACCAAAGCTAACTGGCTTGGGAGACGCAATCGCTACTCATCAATGGATAACCGCCATGGATAAAATTATCCGAATTAGTGAATGCCTTCCTGATCAAGCTGTAGGGTATGCTTCCCAATCGTTCGGTGAGTAGGCGATGTACTGGTGGGAGTCGGTGGAACAGAGGAAGATTCGGGAGGAGATCAAAGCTATGAGGTGGGATGATCTGAAGGAATTAGTGATGAAGAGGTTTTGTGCTGATGCAGAGGTGGAGAGGGTTGAAATGAAGTTCTTGAGTCTGAAGGCATGTAAAATGACACACCGCGAATACACCACTGAATTTAACCGCATGTCAAGGTTGGTGCCGGACTTGGTGAACACTGAGGCCAAGCGGATCAAGTGTTACCTTAGGGGACTGCCGCAGAATATTCGCGTCTTGGTCAAGGCTGGTAGACCAGGCACTTTTGATTCTACTGTAGGGCTCGCAGAAATGGTTTATGAGGACTTGTCAACAGATGAGCTGGTAGTGGAAGAGAAGAAGGATAAGAAGTGGGTCGTTCCTGCCAAACGACCTGGTACTCAGTTATGGAACCCCAAGAACAAGCAGCTAATAGTTTGGGAAAAGAGGTCGTGTAGGACATGCGGGAGGATGCACGGTGGTGAGTGAAAGTGGAGTCAGAGTTCAGATGTTTGTAACAAGTGTGGAAAGGCTCATGGTGGGGAATGCAGGATGGGGTCCAATGCGTGTTATAAGTGTGGGAAGGTAGGGCATTATGCCAATGAGGGCAGTGCGAAGCCAACATGTTACAAATGTGGCAAGACAGGCCATATGGCAAGAAAGTGCACCGATGGTGAGGCTGGAGGTAGTGTAAAGAAAGATGCTGATCAAGCGAGGCCGAGGACTAGAGCCTACATGCTGACCAAGGAACAAGCTAGACAGATTCCTGATGTTGTGACCGGTACGTTCTTAGTAAACGGTATTTCTGCTTCAGTATTATATGATTTGGGTGCAAATAGAAGTTTTGTAACTATGACATTTAGTAAACTAGCTAAAATGAAATGTTGCCAAGTGTCTGAGACCTTTATCGTAGAAACCGCTAGTGACACTTCAGCTAAAATAATGAAAATGGTTAAGGACTGTAAGATAGAGTTAGAGGGACATGAGTTCCCTGTTACGTTGTATGTTATGACCTTGGGAGGGTTCGATGTAGTTTTGGGAATAGATTGACTGTCTAATTATGAAGCTCAGATAGTGTGTAAGAGTAGGATAATAAAGCTAGAGTCCTTGGATGGTAGTACGGTGACGGTTTATGGCGATAAGGAAAGTTCAGGGTTTAACATCATTTCGATGATAAAAGCCGAAGGGTTATTAAGGCGAGGGTGCGGTGCCTACCTGGCGTATGTTGTCAACGATACGGCCGAGACAAAAGAAATAAAAGATTTTCCTATCATGTGCGACTACCCAGAAGTATTCCATGAGGATCTTCCGGGGTTGCCACCCGAGCGAGAGATATAATTACAGATAGATTTAGTACCAGGAGCCCAGCCCGTCGCGAAAGCGCATTACCGTCTAGCGCCGTCCAAGATGAAAGAATGATGTCCCAACTGCAAGAACTCCTCGACAAAGGTTTCATAAGACCGAGTGTTTCCCCTTGGGGTGCGCTAGTGTTGTTCGTGAAGAAGAAGGATGGAAGTATGAGAATGTGCATAGACTATCGCGAGTTGAACAAGCTTATGGTAAAGAATAGATATCCTTTGCCAAGGATTGATGATCTGTTCGACCAATTGCAAGGTTCAAGTTGATTCTCACGAATAGATCTCAGAGAAGGTTATCAACAGCTGAAGGTGAAAGAGGCAGAAATCCCTAAGACAGCGTTCCGAACGCGGTATGGACACTACGAGTTTCTCGTGATGTCATTTGGTCTAACAAATGCTCTTGCAGCATTTATGGATATGATGAATAGGGTTTGTCAGCCGATGTTGGATAAGTCGGTTATCGACTTCATCGATGATATACTAATCTATTCAAAGAGAGAATCTGATCATGCCGAGCACTTGAGGGAAGTATTGGAGACTCTGAGAGAGAGAAGTTGTATGCCAAGTTTTCGAAGTGCGCGTTTTGGTTGCGAGAAGTGCAGTTTCTAGGTCACGTGATTAATCCAGAAGGGATTTCAGTGGACCCAGCTAAGATTGAGGCGATAATAGATTGGAAGACTCCGCGGAATCCGACTGATATACAAAGCTTCTTAGGGTTAGCTGGCTACTATAGGAGATTCATCGAAGGTTTCTCCAAGATAGACGCACCGTTGACCGGTGTGACCCGAAAGTCGATAGTAAGCAGTTGGGGTAAGTTTCAAGACGCAGCTTTTGAGGAATTAAAGAAGAGACTCACGCAAGCTCCAATCCTTGCTTTACCCAATGGTGACGAGGATTTGGTTGTTTGTAATGATGCTTCGCATCATGGGTTAGGTTGTGTGTTGATGCAACAAGGAAAAGTGATAGCTTACGCGTCTAGACAGTTGAAAGTCCATGAGAGTACTTATCCGACGCATGATTTAGAGCTAGTAGCAGTAGTGCACGCTCTTAAAATATGGATACATTATCTGTATGGTACTAAGTGTGCTATCTACACGGATCATAAAAGTTTAAAGTACTTCTTCGAACAGAAAGAGCTGAACATGAGGCAGAGAAGATGGTTAGAATTGATAAAGGATTACGACTGTGACATTAAGTACTATCCTGGTAAAGCTAATGTGGTCGCCGATGCGCTAATCCGTAAGAATGAGGAAGTTATTGCAATAGTGAAGTTGTACCAGTTGATTATGAACTCAAGTCTATTTGAAGAAATCGTCAAAGTGCAATCAAAGGTGCTGGTAGATGAAGGGCTAGTGAAGAAAGAAAGAATTTTCGGTCAGCCAGACGAGTTGATGGAAAACACGCATAGTGTTAAGACTAGGTTTGACCGTATGTGGATTCCACACCATGGAGATCTCAGAGGTCGAATATTAGATAAAGCTCATAAGTCAAGATATTCGATTCATCCAGGAGCAACTAAGATGTACCAAGATTTGAAAAGAGATTATTGGTGGCCGGGTATGAAGAATGATGTAGTAGACTGTGTCAGCAAGTGCTTAACTTGCTTGCAAGTCAAAGCAAAGCACCAGAAGCCTTATGGGAAAATTCAACCGCTTGAGATACCTGAATGAAAATGGGGACACGTCACCATGGATTTCATAACTAAGCTACCTCTTACAGCTAAGCATCATGATGCCATTTGGGTGATTGTGGACCGTTTGACCAAGAGTGCTCACTTTCTTCCTATACGAGAGGCTATCTCATTAGAAAAGTTAGCAAGCTTGTTCATAAAAGAGGATGTGTCAAAGCATGGAGTACCGTTATCGATCGTGTCTGATAGAGATACTCGGTTTACATCGAGGTTTTGGAAGAAGTTCCATGAGGCTATGGGAACGAGATTGAACATCAGTACGGCGTATCATCCTCAAACAGATGGACAGTCTGAAAGGACGATCCAAACCCTTGAGGATATACTACGTGCTTGTGTTTTAGACTTTGGAGGAAGTTGGGATGATCATTTGCATCTAGCAGAGTTCTTTTAAAACAACAGCTACCATTCAGGTATTGGTATGCCATCGTTCGAGATGCTTTACGGTAGACAATGTAGAACCCCTGTGTGTTGGGGAGAGATTGGTTCGAAAGAGATGGGAAGTTTAAAAGTTGGGCAAGAAACTTCTTCAAAGTTCGATCAGATGAAGGCAAGGATGAAAGCTTCTCAAGATAGACAGAAGTCGTATGCTGACAAGCGGCGACGACCGATTGAGTTTAACGTTGGTGACAATGTGTTGCTCAAGTTCTCGCCTTGGAAAGGAATTATCCGTTTCAGGAAGAGAGGAAAGTTGAGTCCGAGGTACATTGGACTGTTTAAGATTATGGATCGTGTGGGGGAAGTAGCTTACAAGCTGGATTTGCCCGAAGAGTTAAAAGGAATTCATTCAACCTTCCATGTTTCTCATTTGAGGAAATGTCTAGCCGGTGACACGTCTCATGTGCCATTAATGGACATTGAGGTTGATGAACAGTTGAACTACATTGAGCAACCAATCGAGATAGTTGATCGCAAGGAAAAGCAACTCCGACACAAGGTTATACCCTTAGTGAAAATGATATGGAAGTATCGCAAAGGATCGTACGCTACATGGGAATCCGAGGAAGAGATGCGCAAGTTTTATCAAGATTTGTTTTAGAAATAGTTAGGTTTCGGGGACGAAACCTCTTTAAGGAGGGAAGACTTGTAACATCCCATTTTCTAGTTTTGGTTAATAAAATGAGAATATGAATTATTATGAGTTGGGCTAGTGTTGTGTAAAATGGATATGGGTTATGGACTTGGGTCATGAAGGAAAGAAGGAAAAGACCATGGGCTTAAGCCCATAATCCATAATTATATAAACCTTAATTACACATTTTTCATTCATTTGCACATATTCCATACACCAGCAAAACACACACTTAGCTCTCTCTTTCATCTTGCTCTCTCTCTCTCTCTAGCCGAAATCACCAAGGAAAACCGATCCTGATCCAAGGTAATTATAGTATGTTATTGTATGAGCTCAAACCCGTTAGATCTAGTTGCGAAACGACGAGCCGATACCTGGGGTCACCCTAGCTCAAATCTGGATCGAACGGGACGAAAAACGATGAAAATGGTGCAAAAATACGTTTTTCCGGCAAACCCGCGGTTTTCCGGCGACGACGGCGCCGAAATGGCACGGGTACGAGGAAGGGAATGTCAGATAATGTTCCTGACATTCTCTGACCTAACCCAAATTCGTTAACAGAGAGTTAACGAATTAGAGGCAATTCGTCAGGTGATTCGTTACAAGAAGCTTAACGAACTAGCCTTAGTTCGTATCCAGATTCGTTAAGGAAAAGATAACGAATTAGCCCCCAATTCGTTATAGTCATTCGTTAAAAGGAGATAACGAACTAGAAAGTCCAATTTGTTATAGAGGGGTCATTCGCTATGAGGTTCAATTCGTCAAAGGACCAGTTCGTTATGGGGTCCAATTCGTTTAAAAAAAGACTGGTTCGTTATAAGGTCCAATTCGTTACAAGGACTAGTTCGTTATGATAACCCAATTCGCTAAGAACAATGTAACGAACTAGAAGTTTAACAAAATGACAGAATGGTCCCTGCACTTAGAAAAAAGAATGATATAATTACAAAGAAGCCCTTGAACTTTTAAGTTAGTAAATAAAATAATAAATTAAAATTCTAATGAAAAATATGTTAAGACAGTTAATGTAAATAAAATTTTTCCAATCTGACATGGCAGCTCGACCCCAGACAGGGGCTCTGCCCCTTGGACCCTGCTAGGGGCTGTCGCCACTAGAACCCTGCTGCCAGGGACGCTGCCCCCGGACCCCCGTTCGTTGTGGGTTGTAATTAAACTAGAAACGCAATATGGGTAGCGATAGATAATTGATACGTGCAATTGTTATACTGTTTGTCGCGCACAACTAAAGAAGGGAATAACTATTAACGGTGAACGTAGCCGCGTTCAGGTGAGTTTCTAGCCCCACTTCTTTGTTATGTTTTCGGGGCTGTGTGCATACTCGATGTGATAGTTAATACACTTTCCTTAAGTGGTAAGTGTATACCTTACATGAATTATGTATGACGATGGCTTGACGGTGCATGAACGATCTTCGGATATTGCATGGACCGTCAGGTGGTAGCTAAAGATATGAACGATTTGTGTGATGTATGAATGATGTATGAATGATGTATGTATGAAGTATGTATGATGTGTGAATAACGTATGTGTGGTATGTAAATAGTACGTGAACGATCTTCAGATATTGCACGTGTTATTAAGGCAAGTATGTAAAGGACAGTTATGTTACAGTAACACGATATAAAGGGACCAGACCCTAATAATATCTGTGAGGATAGGGACCAGACCCTAATAATATCTGTGAGGATAGGGACCAGACCCTAATAATATCTGTAAGGATAGGGACTAAACCCTTATAATATCTGTGATGGTAGGGACCAGACCCTAATAATATATGTGATGTTGGGGACCAGGCCGTATATTTAAACATAAGTCTATAGTCCAAGTCACTTTGACAAGTATATTTATCACAACAAGGTAAATGGTACTCGTCTACAATCACTGTCATCGTCATATGGAATCACTCGGATTGACATTCATCAGTATGGCGATTACATATGCTTAAATTTGGAACAAATCCTCCACCATAGTTCAAACAATATTGATAGTGACACAAGTACCAACAAGTTCATCACTATTGTAATTCTCTTATAATAAATACCACAAAATTTAATATATTTCATATATTTACAATAACCGAAACGCACTTGTGCATTTTCATGTTGACACACTCAACATTGAATGGTGTATATTGCTCTTATGTATTCATCTTAATATAGTCACCACGTTTGCACTTGGCGTAATTAAATATTTGATGTTTTGTCACGGACATATTGTCAACGGAACAACTCACATGTTGTTTATTGTGCAAATGTATTTTTGTACTATCCGTTAAACAAAATATACAAGATAACATGTTATAAGTCACAATACACAATGATTAATCTCGTTGTAAAATTGCACGTGTTATCCGAAGATATTGAACACAAAATAATACAACCGAAATTACAACATAATATGTACAAGTCTTTTTAACAACAGTTCTAATGGATAGATTGACAATATCTAGACATCAATTCTCAAAGTGTTATTATCTTCAACACTTTTGTCGTTGATCAATATCATCGCACTGATATCATCTTGTGGTTTGTCTTGAGGTACTCCCTCAATAAAGCTCAATGAAGTCATATCATCATTACCTCATTTTATACTGAAACTTTATTCTTGAACAGAAAAAATTTGTCCAACCACAATAACACGTTAAATATTCTACACACTAGTAATAATATTTGGACAATTAATTTTCGGTTCATAACAACACCAAGTTGTTTTCCCATCAATAGTCTGCCCGGAATTTATATTTATTTCTAATACATATTAGAAAACTAATGGTTACAAAACGCATTATCGATTACGGTTTGCAACAAACCACATTTCTAACTTGGTTGTTAGAAGTAAACATTTATCAATTGTTTTGAAAGTTTATTGTTTAAAGACAACACCATGTCTAAGTTGCTCGGTAAACGATTAACGACTTCACATTACTATGTTTATAAAATAATTCGTTTCTAACCACTCTTTAGAAAATAAATAAGCACATATCATTTTTTTAACCATTTTGGTTTATAACAATAAACACATTCTAACACTCTTTTTAGAAGTCTAAACATTTAGAGACAAATGTTTACAACCTTTAGTTATATATAAACCGTATTTACTACTATTATTTTACAAAAATAATCATTTCTAACATGCTCGTTAGAAGAATTAAACGTGCACAAAGGTTTCTCTATAGGTTTATAAACCTCCACATTTTCTAGTGCTCATTAGATAAATAAATGTCTAAAACTTATTAATCATCAAAACAATAATTCTTACACGTTTGTTAGAATATTAGACAAATTCTAGCCATATTATTATAAAAAATAATAATTTGTCCCATGCTAGAAGTGACCTGGTTACGAATAAACCGTTTTGAAACCTTTGGTTTATCTAACACTTATGCTAGATAAATTAACGTTTGCGAAAACCTCTTTACAAAAGTATAATTCCTGACTCATGTGCTAGGAAACGAGCCTTATTATTTTACACAATATTAGTTTTTCATACAGGCGTCACTGCCTCTAGGTTATATAATAATCTTATCTAACACACAGCTAAATGACTTAACGTTTATAAAATAACATTTTACATTAATTTACAAAAATCATTTTTAACACTTATATTAGAAAACGTGTTGTTTAGTCCATAATATTTTATAATCAATTAATAACCCGTATGCTAGGATATGAAACGTTTACCAAAACGTTTGGTTAAAATTAAACCCGATCTAACGCACGTTAGAGTATTCACATTTACACGAACAAATGGTTTACTAAAAAACCACTTAAAATCGTTTTAAAATATACGGTTTTTCATGAAACATATCTACTTGATTTTAAACATAAACGATCCTAAATTGGTTTAACTATAAAACCCCATAGCTTTATAAAATCGTTTCTAACACTATAGTTAGAGCACATATGATTACAAAAATTGTTTCCAAATAGTTGAATCAAATTACACGTTTTGTATCATGGTATTCGGATTATGTGTTGTATTCCAATCACAATTCCTTACTTAACTATACTACATAAAAATTTCCCCAAAGCATTTATTTATAAAAATCCAATTAATAATTTTAAACTTTCGTGATCCTAATATCATTTATAAAGGTTTTAAGATTGTTACAACAATCTTGTGAAAGTTCAAAATCCGTTTTTTAAGATTGTAGGATATAGGTCACGATTTTATTAAACAATATTAATGAAACAAATAAATAATCTTTTTATACAATTTGGGAAATTGTAGTACATATACCATATACAAATCTGAATGATTTTAACAACAAATATAACATATATACATGTCTTGATTCATACCGAAAACTTTGACTTGTGCTCCAAAAGCTAATACTTGAAACCGGGCTGAGTCGAGTTGATCATTGTGTTAAACCCGTATCGGAACCGTGCTGATCAAGACCTACCGAGACATGAGCATCACCTCCTAGTCGTGTCTTCTTATGTCGTCATTCTCTTGGTGAACCTGTCTTGATAACCAGAAGCCATTTGTATATTCCGAGCTGCAAGATTGAACAAACTTTGGTTCACGATTGTGGCTGAGGATTTATGTTGAACAGAGGTCCCTTAAAACTGATTTCAGGCTACCTCTGCGAGCCCGTCAGTTTCCCAGGGTACAACAGCGAAGCAGTATGTACTACCAGATTTACGCTAGCACCCGAACTAAATTTGTAACGAGAGATCGGGATTAAGATCGAGAAAGAGTTGGAACTAAGAACACGTATCATCGGCAGGGAGTCGTTTTAGTTTCGTGTGCATGGTAACAAGCTGGTTAGGATGTGTGTGCATTTGGGTCATGATTGATCTAGGTTGTCGATGTGTTGGTGTATCAAAACTGCTCACCCGCCTTTCTGTATATAGTGGTTTAGGTGATGAGTCGCCATGACACGTGTCAACAAAAGACACACATACGTGACACATGTCACTAAGGTGTCACACACGCACCACACACTCACCTGGTGACGACACATGTCACTGAGGTGTCACACATGCATCACACACTCACCTAGTGACGACACATGTCACCTAGTTCAACCATCAAAAATACTAAGGCGACTCTCAAGCGTTCTACCAATGTGGGACAAACACATTTCTCTTTTTACCAATGTTTAAGTTCTCAACTACACATTTTAGAGTATCGATATCGCATTCACATTTACTCTTTGGGCTCATTAACAACTAGATAATTAGTAACACAAACTAATAAATATTATTAGTCCAAAATTTTCCAACAGTAACAAGGTTTGATGTTTTCCTTCTTTCTTTGGTTTGTTTTCACTTGATTTCTTTGTCATTTAATTGATCTAATTATACTCATTATTATTCAATTCTTCGCTACATAGCATACTGAATTCTAATAGCATAATCTTCGATGCGTGATGAATTGTTCTTCAATTTGGGTTGTTAATTATATTTTAAATTTAAAGCTCCTATACACATAATCTCCAATGTTAAGATGATTTTGTCACGACCATATGAACATAGTTGTTTGATATATGATTTAGCTTCCTAACTGTCATAGTCAATAGTGATCAATAAATAACTGCTGGAGTCAAATTTAGTGGTTTCTTAACAGTTAAGTAGAATCAAAATAATAATATTGTGTTCGATAACGCCCACCCTATGTCCACTAGGGCTTGATTTTTATTTTGTCACAGTGAAGACCGACCGATTTCCTACATGCAAAAATCCAAACAAGATCAATATCAAACTAAAACAAACATTAGGTGACGAGTGCATGCACGTGTGTACGTACACATATATCGTATATTTTATGCATTCAAAAGTTTTATCAGCAGAAATGGAGGTGGGAGTGTAAGGTGGATTCCTTTTGTCCCAGTACTTTTATAATCTTTCACACACCCATAGGGTCTATATATGATAACTAGTCCCTATGTACACAGAAATCATAATTGTAATTATTATAAATGTATTCATGATGACGTGGCTTATTGTAAACTTCGTATTAGGGTTTTTATAAGTCTGACCTGACATGCAGAATAAAGAAGTGGAATATGTTTATGTATTGCATCTTTCACCTGGTACCTTGGATGCTTGATTTTATCATTATATGTTTTTTAATGGATCATGTTTGATTTACCCATGTGAAGGTATGTGTAGCTTGACCGTTGCATTTAAAGTTAAGGGGATGCCATTAATTGCTAAAGGACAAATGAGAAGAAAATAGTATCCATGGACACTACCTATAGATGCTATTACATGCATAGAAAATGGTTGGATACATGGTGTGGTTTAGGAGTTAGATCTTGATTATAACTAGGTAAAACATCATGCGTGTTGCGTCGGGCAGATGCCATAGTCAATAAAAAATAAATTTGTCAACGCCTAGATATAACAAATTAACAAACTAAAAAAACCGTGAGTTGTTGTGGCGAACCGACATAAATTTAGTCGGTATTGAATAACAAAAAATGAAGAGAAAATAAATCTAAGAAGACTTGAACTCCGGTACCAAACTCTCTTCAAACTTAATTAACAAATACAATAAACACCACTAGATCATCTCATAAATTTGGTTTTCCATTCAAACAAATTACCTAAAAGCTCATAACAACTAGTTACTTAAAAGTTTGTGGCACCAAGCATTGATTTTTTCTATATATTTTGCATTAGACCATGAGTAGTCATAACTCTCCATCCTCATACATTAATTTTATTTGTTTTTTTTAAATAATAATTCATTTAAATAATTAAACATAAAATTTAAAAAACAACATTAAAATTTAAAAAATACATTAAACTTACAAATAAAAACTAAATTAAAATAAAAAAATACATTAAATTAAAAAAAAATACATAAATAATACTAATAACACTACATGTTGTATTTTTCTAAACTTTTCGCTTGTCGAGCTGCTTTTAGAGATTGGACTCTCGGGTCGTCTTCGGTTAGATTTCTTGATAAAATCTCGATGTCTTTGTCCATTTCATTCATTTTAAGTACTTTGACGGCGTCCAAATTTACTTTAAGTCGTTGGGTTTCAAGTTCGTGTAAATCTTTGAGTCGAGTGTTCATTTCTTTGAATTGACTTTCCATTTCGGCATTCTAACCCGTTACCGACGACGAAGCGACCCCTTTCCCCTTTCCCTTTCCCTTGCCCTTGCTTCTTCTACCCCCGGCCAAGGCATCTCGGTAGTATTCGCAGCTTCATTATCGCTTAGGTTGAAGTTTCGAGCGTCGGAACGGGGCGTGTCTGGATCTACCGAAAACGATGTTTTATACTTTTTTTACGCGGACCACCTTCGGCGTTGGCATCCAAAACCTGGCCCCATTTTGGGTGAAACCTCAACTGGTTTTTCCAAATGCCAACGTAATTGAAGGCCCCCGAGACCTTATGTTGATACTCTATCAACGCGTTTTCCATGACTTCCGTGTCCGAGACACCGGTACTCCTCGTTCGATTCATCCGAGAAAAAACCGTATGAAAACCCATGCATTTGGTGATTATGTCGCCTCATTTCGACAGTAAGGAATCATTTTCTCGGCGCGAGTCCCCGCCAACGTCGTGGAACAACTCTTTAAGTTTGTGCCAAAATACCCCGTTTTTTGATAGTTCGCTAAAAAAAATAAAAACATTACAAGTTCAATGTTTGTTTTAAGAAATTTAAAAAAATATATATGTATTTTAAAAACCTACCGCACTTGGCATCTTCCGATATCGTGCACCAAGCACGAGCACATAGTATGCACTCGTCGATACTCCACGGTATCACCGTTTTTTTAACCCGAGGTTCGCCGGCGGGCTTCTTTGCGTGTTTTCTCGGACGTGCGCGTTGGCTCGAACCGCCGACGGTCTTCGGGACGGGTTGTGTCTCCGGCACGAACTGGTCGTCGGGTTGGGAACCCGAACCGGCAAAAATGCTTGTGGTTGGGTTTTGGAAACCGGACACCGCATTTGGCATAGAGTTTCCTAGAAATGCAATGTAAGCAGCCATTTGCGCGTCGAACGGATGCGGGGGTTGAGGGACGGGGACGGTTGGCATCGGGGCGGTAGATGGGTTCGGTTGTGGATTTTGGTTGCCTTGACCGGCAAATTGATCGAAACCGAGAACATTTTGGTTGTTATTCGGAAACATTTTGGTAGTATTGTAGTAGAAATATTTGTGTAAAAATATATTTGGTATACAAGTGGGAGAAAGGAATGTGTTAAAAAAAATGAGGTTTGGTTTGTTTTTATAGTATAGATTTAGTTAATAAAAATCTTAAAAAAAAAACGGCTACCCCCAACGGTAACCTTGAGCCAACGGTAATTTTTTTTATTTTTGTGCATTTTCAAGCGTTATACTCAAAACGCTTTAAAAAAACACAAAACGCCAGGGGGGTGCCTCGGGGTTATACACCAAAACGCCGCCACAACTTAGCGACTACGGATGGTCTTAGAATGGAATTTGGGTGTGTTTGGGATTCCTTATTTTACCTTCTTATAACTTTTGAATAAGTTAATAAGTTATAAAAGTGTAACTTATGAATTTTCTCTCTCACACTAAAAGCAATCACAACCACCTTGTTACTTTTTGAAAATAAGTTGGTGAAAATAAGCAATCCCAAACGCCCCCTTAGTTAATACATAGTTTAGGAGTTTAAAAAATACTAAGTAGCTTGTATTTTAAGAATGAATCTATATCGTCACTTGTTGCTAGGAGTTGTACTTCTAGACAACTTCTATGACATTTTTGTTGAGTTAGTTTTTGACAAGTTCATGACGGCACGGGCCCTTCTAAGTTTCGTTTTCCTTGATATGTTGCGTGCCAAACTTGTTGTCGATGAGGCTCATCATGGCCAGTAGTTGTCTAGGTCGCTGTTGATGAAATCTCAAATTTTATATGTACTAATTAAAAGCACCCAAGGATGGAAGAAACACAATATGCATGTATTAAGAAGTTCCTGGTTAAAATATATATACGAGTGTGTTACGAATAAATGCATTAGTCAAGACTCAGTATGAAGATATATTGGTATTACAATGTTTTATTCCCTCCATAGCAATGTTTATACATATCTGTTCTCGTAAGATCACACTGGTTTTCTTTTTTTCTTTTTTTTTTTTCTTTATTATGGGCTAGGAGCTGGAATGCATTTGGATCGATCTGCAAGGCCCACTACATATTAAATTTGAGAAAGCCCTTAAGTTTTTTTATTCCGTGATTTGCTGTTGATTTCAGCTCAATAAATTTGGATTGAAAGTTTCCTTTTCTGGAACTATAATTTTTTAAAAAATTGGTTTTTAGTACTTTAATTTTTCACCCATTGGCTGATAACACTTACAATTTTCGATTTGTTACTTACATTCTTAACTTTTACATTATTATTTTTGTCACTCCCTCACTAACGGACGATTAACGTTGGAAACCTATCTGAGCCGCCTCCCTCTTCTATGATTTTGATCGTCTGCGTTTCGCCAAACATTGAAATCATCGGAAAATCAGGATTCCACTAACGACGTTAATCGTCCGTTGTTGAGGGAATGACAAAAAAAATAGTGTGAAAGTTGTGAATGGTGGATAACAAATAAAAAGTTAACAGTTTTACCAGCTAACGAGTAAAAATTAATAGTATTAAAAACCAATATTCAAACGAGTGATTAGACAGTTTTGTTCGTGATTCTACTAAGAACATAATAAATTTTAATGATTACTTAAATCAAATAGAAATAAAAAGAAAATCAAAATTAAATAGTCTTATCAACCATGTGGTGATTGTTTCATAATTCATACATCATCTAACCGTCTATCAAAAAATTATAGATTTAGCTCTACCCCCCCTCTCCCCCTCTCTCTCTCTCTTTGGCATCACCAGACTGTTTCAATCCTGAATGATGAAATTTTATGCGTTTTGACCCGTTTAAGTTTAAAAAAATAAGCGGGTCATGTGTAACGTCCCGTTACCGATAGTCCTACTTTGTACGTTGGATTTACTCATAAACGCAGTTCTAAATATCAGAGTTAATAAAAACTTTCGTGAAATAATAAAGCTTCAACCATAACATTTTACATAACCATCAAATCATGTCTTATAAAACATTCGTAGTCAATTAAAACAAAACATAGTATTTAAAACATCACAACATTTCTCCGAGATACCGGTATCTTCGATTCCATGCCATGTGTCTTCAGTCACACGAGCTGCCTCAACCTATTTGCCTGCGTGCATACTAAAAGTCAGCTACGCTGAGTGAGTTATAGTTAATCACATAACTTACTTTTCATACACATATACGTGCCCGAAGATACGCATTACATGCATATCATGTTCAGCATTCGTCCATACACATTCATATCTAACCATACATTATAAAGGGCGTTTCACCCTACATACCTCGGATATTATTAGGGTCTGGTACCCTCCATCCTCGGATATTATTAGGGTCCGGTCACCCTTCATCCTCGGATATTATTAGGGTCCGGTACCCTTCATCCTCGGATATTATTAGGGTCCGGTACCCTTCATCCTCGGATATTATTAGGGTCCGGTACCCTTTCTTCCATATATAGCTTCATACTATACCTGTTCTTAAATACTTTTCCTGACAATACGTGCAATCTCCGAAGAGCGTTCACGTACCATTAACATATCATACGTACATTATGCATACATCATATATATTCATACATGCATCTTATCTTACATCATACATGGCAATCACATCATTAGCTACCACCTGACGGTACATGCAATATCCGAATATCGTTCACGCACCGTCAAGCAATCATCATACATAAATCATACAAGGCATACACTTCCCACTTAAGGTAAGTGTATTAACTATCACATCGAGTATGCACACAGCCCCGAAAACATAACAAGGAAGCGGGGCTAGAAACTCACCTCAATGCGGTTGCGTTCACCGTTTATGGTTTTTCCCTTCTTGAGATGTGCGCAACTAACTGTATAATAATTATACGTTTCAGTAAACTATCACTACACATATCGTCTTTCTAGTTTAATTATCACCCTCAACGAACGGGGGTCCGGGGGCAGCGCCCCTGGCAGCGGGGTTCTAGGGCCGGCAGCCCCTAGCGGGGTCCAAGGGGCAGAGCCCATGGCTGGGGTTAAGCTGCCAGGTCAGCTTGGAAAAATTTTATTTTCATTAACTGTCTTAACACATTTTCCATTAGCAATTTGAATCATAGAATAATTTGCCACTTAAAAGTTCAAGGGCTTATTTGTAATTAAATCATTCTTTTCTAAGTCCAGGGACCATTATGTCATTCTGTTAAACTTCTAATTCGTTAATGGTTCATAGCGAATTGGATTATCCTAGCGAACTAGTTCCTATAATGAATTGAACCCTTAACGAACTGGACTCCTTAACGAATCAATCCATATAGCGAACCAGTCCAAGTAGCGAATCGGACCTTCTAATTCGTTATTTCTTTTAACGAACTAATCATAAGGAATCAAGGATAATTCGTTACCCTTTTCCCTTAACGAATCAGAGACGAATCATAGGCGAACTAGAGCTAGTTCGTTGTGTCCCCTTATGCGAATCAACTAATGAATCACCTTCAGTTCGTTAAGTCCCCATAGCGAACTAGGGTTAGGTTAGGGAATGTCAGAACATTCCCTGGCATTCCTTATCCTCGTACCACTATTCCGGCGGCGCCTTTGCCGGAAAACCGCGAACACGTCGGAAAAAAGAGTTTTAACTCGTTTTTCACCGTTTTTCGTCCCGTTTGATCCAGATCTGAGCTAGGGTGACCCCTAAGCTCATCATAGGTTCGGTTTATACCCGATTCCACCCGGATCTCGTTACTTAAACGGTTTAACGGTGTCGGCTCGTCGTTTCGTGACCATAACTAATGGATTTAAACTCATACAACAAAATACTATCATACCTTGGGTCGGGATCCGTTTCTTCTTCTATATTTCGGCTAGAGAGAGAGAGAGCTTAAGTGTGTGTTTGAGAGGTGTATGGAATATGTGTAAATGAATGAAAATTGGGTATTAAAGGTTTATATATTTATGGATCATGGGCTTAGCCCATGGTCTTTCCTTCTTTCTTTCATACCCAAGTCCATAACCCATACCCATTTACCCCAACAGTAGCCCAACTCATATTCTAGTTTTCTAAACCGATAACGACCCACTATAAAATAGACGAAATTTATTTTATTATTATAACCGAAAGTAGGATGTTACATCATGAGTCTCACCAAACCCAGATAACCCTTAAACGAGTTATAACAACTCATTTAAGTTAAAAAAAAAAATAAGCGGGTCATGAATCTCAACAATCCTGGATAGCTATTAAACGGGTTATAACATTTCATTTATTTGTGAAACCCTCTCATCATCATACTCTTATTTAATTTCTCTCCTCTACATATTCTCCGTCGCATGTCTATCCTCTCCATCACCAATTAACTTTCGATTACCACGCACTATCGTCAAGCTCTTTTCTCATGTATCAGCCACCATTGTCACCTTAATCAACCGCCCCTTATTTGTAGCATTTATCCTAAATCGTTGAATAAACAACGGTTAATCGGCCACCGGTTCAATATGGCCGCCCCTTACCTCCTTATTTTTATTTATGAAACCCTTTCCAGGTCAACATGTTTTCGTTGTCATCACTAATACCAAGGGCAAACGAACAGTTCACGAACTTTCTACGGAACAAAAACTTATGTTTGTATCCGTTCATTAAGGAATTGAGTTTGTATGTGCCCGTTAGTGTCTATTCGTTAGTATTGTAAATGGACGCTAATAGACACTAATGGACAAGAACATTAATGGAAAAACAAACACCAATTGACACTGATGAACAAATATGAACAAACAAACACAGACATATCAAAATACTTAACAAAAACACTAATGAACATTACACCACATGATGTCCGAAAATACGTAACACTTAAACTTAGTAACTAAACACATAATCATATCATACATAGTGTCTTGAGGTTCAAAATCCACAAATTCCTAGCGTTTCACGAGAAACAAACATCAAATTCTTAATTCTTTAAGAACTTTCACATACACAACACTATTAAACGGGCATTACCGAACGTGATCGAACAAACGATACCGGACATTCACGAACACTGTTGAACGTATGCGGCCTTTGTCTGTATTCGTCCGTAAAGCTTACAGAACCAAATGTTTTTGTCTGTGTCTGGTTCGTTCACTAAACGGGTGAACAAACGAACTTTTCACTGAACGACATGTTCGCTTACAACCCTACTCATACCACCACCACAACGCCAACCTTAATTATAGATCTAGAACCGTTGTTACTGGTGGTAGATTACTAACATATTATGTTATATTAAATTTATAAAAGCATGCATGATTTAGTTTTTGATCTTAATGTTCTCTAACACAAACCCGAGTTAAATGGTCGTTCATTTAAATTCTAAATGAACAGTTCACATAAATGAAAGTTAACGAACAAAACAAACATAAATAAACATATATGAACAAAGATAAACGAACACAGAAAAATATAAATAAACAAAAATAACAAATATACACCATTAGTAGATGATTCATTCAATGTTTTATCTAAAAATGAAAATAAACGAAATTGATCAAAATAGGTCCAAAATATTACAAATTTACTTACAATAAATTAAATTAAAATAAAAATATATATTCACAATATTATAAAAGACGAAAAAAACAGCAAGAACGATAATACGGGACTAAAAGCTCATGTGAAATAAAGGATAGTGCATTGTTATTTCGTTTGATGGATGTGGCTACGAATTATAGGGTAGAGGAAAGGTAGACAACTCTTTGTTTATATTGTTAGTATTACAAAAATTTGTGGATTAATAGACGATGAGTAAGCATTCTAAAAGAACCCTTTAGAAATTGAGAACTTTAAGAACCATTTTGAGTCAAAAAAAACTTTTAAAAAAATCATAAAACAAAAATAAACAAAAACTTTTAAAAAGTAAAAAAACCAAAATTCTTATATTTCATTCAGGTTTCATAAAAAATAATAAAAAAAACTTTGTATTATACACATGTGTATAATTTTATATAATCTCTAGTTACATAATGTACACATATGTACATTATCATTTACCTTAAATTTTACATATGTGTGTAAAAAACATGTATAAAATTTAAAAAATAAGTATTGTTGATTAGTTCTTCCTTTAAGTAATAAATAACATGAATAAAAAATAAACATATGAACCTGTTACAGCAGAAAGAGTACTAACCGCAACAGAGAAGGATGTAGACGACATGGTTGTCAGCTTGGTCGAGTTCCCCTTTAGGATGTTGTAACACCCCGTAACCGCAGCGGAAACGTAATCGGGGCGCCACAGACACCTCTGATATCAACCACATTGTTTATAAAGAAAACTGAATACATTAATATACCTCAAATTACATTATCTCATATTTCATTACCGTCTAGGTGATACACACATCATACAATACGATACATAATTCTATTTAATATAACATATCATAACATCCTGCACGCTAATCTTACACACATCAAGAACTTAGCACGTAAGCAATCACTTCATCTTAATTGTACCTGAAAAGCATGTGAGAAAACGGGTCAACTACGAATAGTTGGTGAGTTTCACAATTCGAGTAAACCATGATAAATCAATATCAAAATATAATATTATCGATGTAATTATGCTGAGCCCACAAGTGAAACCTCTGACTATCACACACAACCCCCGTGGCATACTCCGCCCACGGACCTGCCCCAAACCGCTATGCCTAACATTGCATAGCAAAATAAATAACAACAAAATAGACATGTGCAACTGGCTGGGAAACATCAGCAAATCCATGCCGGACCAGTTGGGTTTGTCAGACCAATAGCACTATCTACACTCTACCGGCTTTCAGTTAATCACTCGTGTTCCGGGGCCTTAGAATGTTAGCAACTCAGACAATTACCATCTTAGTACATTTCCGTACGATTCCCGTACAATAAAATATATGTAAATACACGCAAATCCATGCGTTCAGTATGTACTTAAACATTTCAATAGCAACACGCTTCCGCCCCGAGAAAATATTTAAAAACAATTCAGAAAAAGGGGCTCGTGAAACTCACCTTAGCACATGCAAGCAGGTAACAACAATCATTATCAGTTAACACGTCCAATCTGTAATATGATCCCTACGATCGTTACTATACAATCACTATTAATATAACTTTAACCGTGTTAACCGGTACATCTGAGGACACTGTTAACCCAGTACTGTACCCGTTCCGGGGGCAATGTTAACCCAGAACTGTACCCGTTCCGGGGGCAATGTTAACCCATAACACTTCTCCGGACTCAGATTGTGATTTCGTTTAGAGTTTACTAGTCAAAATTACTATTAGTCGTTTTTCCCGTTTTGCGTGCCTAGCACGGTTATCCGTTTTTTTTTACGTTTCAAAAATGAGTTTGGTCACACACGACCCGAAAATAGTTGTTGATTGATAATTTAATTAAGTTGTGAAATTAGAGCTCGGTTTAGACGCCCCGTTTGGCCGCGGGACCCGTTACCGTCTTTAGTGCACCGGAAACTGTTAAATCGGGTAAAAATTACTCAAATCATCCGAATTATTTTCGGATGATTCATTTTTACTTGTTTAACTCAATTATATGAAAATAGTTCATTTTTAGGGTTTTTATACATCAGTCAGCTCGTTTAGGCGAGCTTTACCGGTTTACGCGTCTTAAGCTTTAAAAGTTTGTTTTTATTTTCTTTTTAGCACAAATAATTATCCGTTTAATCTCGGATCTTGAAATTTTGCATAAATCACTTTTTGACAGTGGGGAATTTAATAAAAATATTTCCAGAACTAATTTTTATATTTAAAATTTATTTATCTATTTTTAAACACCATTTAAACACTAAATATGTCGTAAATACCAAACGACCTTAGAAAAATCCCAAATTTTTCCTGGATGACCCCTGCCATCCACATAGTCCCTTGTAATTTTTCCAGAACCAAAATCTCTCTTTACATGCCATTTTCACTAAAACCGAGCTAGAAAACCCTAGAACTCGTTTAACCGAAAAGCCTACTTAGACTTCTCCAACTGACCTAAAATTTTGTGTGTGACTTATACATGTTATAAAAAGCTTATCTGAAATTTTCCAGAATTTTTCATGATATTTAACTATTTTTCACCATTTTTAGCCAAAACCGAGCATTAAATTCACCAAATATTCATCCTTTGTCCAAAAATTACCAAAACTTCACAGAACTCTTATTTTCATGTATTTAACACCTCTGTAAAATTTCATGATCTAACTCTAAACCGTTCACAATCTGTCCAAAAATCCATAACCGAATATACCTTTTGTTTTCCGCCACTACAAGCTACCAACTCGTATTTCCGCCTTATCTACCACTAAATACAGAACCTACAACCAACATACCACCATACCAAGCAAGTTACACTCACAATCAAGCCTCTTACACTATAGTTTCGGTTTTTGTTTCAAAACTAAAGTTTAAACCGTAAAAATTCGTTTTTGGTTCGTTTAACTCCTTTCTTGGACCAAGATCCCTTGTATAACCCTTATACATCACTTGATCATGCAAGAATCGGTTTTCATCTCGGGTTTCCACCATTTTTCACTTGAAACCTCATTTTCTTGCAAATAAACTCAAGAAACGAAGATGGAAACGTAAATAATTCGACTTTTTACCTCGGTTTTCTTGATACAAATCTCGGTTTTTGATCATAATGTGGAGAGGAAGATGGAATGTTGAATGTTTGTGATGAGAAAAAAAATAATAAGGATAAGGGGTTAATACCCCCATCCGATCGGAACACATAAGGGAGGTGGGGTGGGACCCACTTCTCCAATTCTAGCCACTCATTTGGATTCTCGAAATCCGGATAATGTTTTTGGATAATCTGGTTCAGTTCGTTTTTCGGTTAAATGTCTAATTCGGCTTAAAAAGAGGCTAAAACGATCGTTTTCGGCTTAAAAATGAAATTTATATAAAACCGATTTAAAAACTTTAAAAACTTAAACCATGACTTTCATTAACTTAAAACATCATATTATTAATAATTGCGCGTCTTTTTCGGCTTGATCGATCGTCTCTTGCTCGGTTTGGTATTAAAGGTTTCGTTTAATGTACCGACGTACAATTAAATCGAAAATTCTTTTTCTGTGCCGTACTTTACTTATCCCGAAGCATTAATGCTTCGTAAAATCACTAAATATTATAGATATCGTCTATAATTGAACCCTCGATTCGTTCGGGTTTCAATAACTATCGATCGATTAATCGCATATTCAATACGATGAATTATATATTCACGTACAATCAATACAGTGAACCATGTGTTCTCGTATAATTACTATGGTAATTCATGTACCCGACATTAAATATAACGTAACTATTGTCTACCGGTTAGGGTATACCTGGTTTAGTCGGAATCGTTACATTCTCCCCCCGTTAAGAAATTTCGTCCTCGAAATTTTACACGCACACTATCCCTTTCCGAGAGAAAGGTGGGGGTTTTTCCTTCATAATTCACCCTCGCGTTACCAGGTATAATCTGGTCCTCGCTGTAAATTCCACTTAATCTTAATCAATAAAGCTTGGTGTGTCCAAACTGTTTAGTTTTCCCGTCTACTATCTCTACGGAATTATTTATGATATCAAGTATGTCTTCTATGAGTACTTCCATTACTAGTACTTTCGTTGCCTCATCGCTTAGGTACTTTTCAATCCGTATACATGGCAAAACATCATGTATAGTACTTAGCCCTTGGAGTACTTTAATCGATAAACTAAATGACCAATCATGGAGATAGTCTCATGAGGTCCAATATATTAAGGAGCTATTTTCGGTTTTGCCAAACCTTATATCACCTCTCCAAGGTGATGCCTTAAAAATGCCTTGTCACCTCTTTCCGGTGACAATGGTTTCCTTTGAATGTTGACATAAATCCCTTGCCAATCTTGCGCGGCTTTCAACTTATCTTAAATATTATAAATCCGATTGGTTGATTCTCGAATCAATTCAAATCTTATGGCTTGAGTGACGCCCATTTTCAATTTAACAAATTGGTGATAATTACTTCACCCATAGAAAGCTTCAAGCTCTCGATGCTTCCTTCCCCGCCTTCCAATAATGGAAGTAGGATGACTATTTCGATCTGAGATAATTGAAAATGGTACTCCACGACGAAATATCATTTCACCATCATGAATTTGGGCGAGAATTCATTGTGGTAATCGTCATGGATTGGGATGAAATGCGAGGATTGGTTAATCGATCCGCGATTACCCAATTTACATCATGCCTTTGATATTTCTTGGGAATTTGCGTCCCGAAATCCATTGTAATTTATTCCCACTATCATTGGCGAATTCTCTGTCGTTGTAACATCCCCGAGGGTTTCTGGTGCTCCGCCTTAACTCTCGCACAAGTCGTACACTTACCGACATACGTTGTTATATCCTTTTTCATACCCGGCCACCAGTTGAACTCCTTCACATCCTTGTACATCTTATCCGATCCCGGATGTATGGAATATTTCGATCTATGCGCTTCGTCCATGATTAATTCACGAAGGTCATGGAGGGTCGGGATCCAAACCCGATTTTTGAAATAGAGAATTTCGTCCACGCGCTGTTCGAAATTCTTCTCATTGCCGTAAAGTCCCTCCTTTTCCAATTGTTCCTCTTTCAACGCCTCACGTTAAGCGACTCGAATCAGGTCCGAAAGGTTCGACTGGACTATCATCCCTAGCGCTCGCACTCGCAATGGCTTAACCCGATCTTTCCTACTCCAGGCATCGGCTACGACGTTAGCCTTGCCGGGGTGATAACGGATGTCACAGTCATAATCGCTTAACAATTCGACCCATCTTCATTGCCTCATATTCAGTTCTTTCTGATCGAATATGTGCTGCAAACTTTTATAATCGGTGAAGATAGTGCACTTCGTACCGTAGAGATAATGTCTTCAGATTTTAAGTGCGAAGATAACCGCTCCCAGTTCTAAGTCATGAGTAGTGTAGTTTTTCTCGTGTACTTTTTACTGTCGGGAAGCATAGGCTATAACCTTATCATTCTGCATCAACACGCATCCTAACCTTCTACGCGATGCGTCATAATACGCGACAAAACCATCGTCTCCATCGGGGAGACTTAAAATCGGCGCTTGGCATAATTTTTGCTTTATCGTTTGAAACGTCGTTTCCTGCTCTTCTCCCCATTCATACTTTCGATCCTTTTGAGTCAGGAGAGTTAAAGGTTGGGCGATGCTGGAAAAGTTCTCTATAAATCGACGATAATATCCAGCTAAGCCTAAGAATTGGCGGATTTCCTTTGGTGATTTAGGCGCTTGCTAATTCTTAATTGCTTCAACCTTACTCGGATCAACGTGTATTCCTTGATGGTTTACAACGTGACCGAGGAATTGCACTTCTTGCAACCAGAAGTTACACTTAGAGAATTTTGCATACAACTTCTCCTGATTCAGAAGCTCTAAAATTATTCTTAAGTGTTGTTCGTGCTCTTCTTTACTTTTCGAGTAGATCAAAATATCGTCAATAAACACGATGACGAATTTGTCGAGGTAGGGTTTACAGACTCAATTCATGAGGTCCATGAACACTGCCGGCGCCTTTATTAGCCTGAATGGCATAAATAAGAATTCATAATGGCCGTAACGAGTCCGAAACGCTGTTGTTGCAACGTCCTCCTCTTGGATTTTTCATTTGGTGATAACTATTTCTAAGATCAATTTTCAAAAAATAAATCGCCCCATGTAGTTGGTTAAATAGATCATTTACTTCGAAGAAGTGAATACCTATTCTTGATCGTCACTTTATTCAATTCTCCCTAATCAATACATATCTTAACACTTCCGTCCTTCATTTCCCAAATAACACTGGTGCACCCCATGGTGACTAACTAGGTCGTATAAAACCTTATCCAATAATTCTTGCATTTCAGTTGGTGTAGGTCGATAAGGTGCTTTAGCAACAGGGCCAGCTTGAGGCATTAAATCGATTCTGAATTCGAACTGTCGGGTTGGCGGTAATCCAGGAAGTTCTTCTGGGAAAACTTGTGGAAATTCACGTATCACCGGATCATCGTCTATATGTTTTCTTTTAAATCGTACACTTTTCTCTGTATCTAATCGCTTCATCGTCCGAAAGAGAGCTTCTAATCATCTTCTTTTCATATTTGATTTCAGCTTCATGTTGAGTTAGCCAATCCAGGTTAACTATTACGTCAAAACTTCTTAACTTTACTGGTCGTAGGTCAATAAGGAAAGGTTAATCGTTCAGAATAATAGGACAATTCCGAACAATTTAGTTAACCATAGGGGTTTACCGTTAGCGATTCTACAGTATAGGGTTCTATAGTTTCACTAATCGGTATCTTTCCAAATGATAGGAGGTTAACAGGAACTACTTCTATCAACGACCGTAAAAATATCACTGAAGCCTATTGATTTAAAACTACAACATACTTAATACCATCTTTGGATCATGACGTGCTTTATTCGAATTACTCACAAAAGTACGGCTCCTTGCTTGATCAGAGGTTGATGCTTTTCATGAGGTTCGTCTTCCAACGACACCTTGGTTCAACTTTGGGCAATTTCTCTTGAAACGTTCTGTACTGCCACATTCATAGCAAGTACAACTGTTTGGCATAATTTGATTTCTTTGGATGGATTGTTATTGAAGCTGTTGAGTTCGGAGTGGTTGTACACGAATGGGTTAGGGTTGCCGGTTCACATGGCTTCAATTGGTTCTACCATTGGGGCATTACGTCCATCTTTACCACACCTGTGGCCTACTATCACTCGACGTTCTTCTTCCTGCCGATAACCATATTTTCCACATTTAGGGAAGGACCCTTCATGCGGTTCATGTCTTCACACCAGAACTAGTCTTAGTATAATTCTGGGTTGTAGGACATACCTACTTATTCAAAAGCCTATCTTGCACTATACCTTTATCATTCCTCTTCTTTAACACTCGACGTCTCACCTAACGTCCTTCCAGTCCGCTTCCCATAGAGTCGAATATATCAATGCTGGCTTGTGACACAACTCTTCCAAAGGTTGTATATTTTCAGGATTGACTATACTCCTTATCGATGGAGTTAGTCCCCAATATAGCGCTCAATTCGCTTAGTTTCAAGAGTAATTAGCCATGTTACCAGACATGACAATTCCTTCAAACGATTAGCGTGTTCTAAGTGATCAGCACACAACATTTTTATCTTCCATAGCTCAGTTTCCAATCTCTGAACTTAATTACTCGAATAAAAGTGCTCTAGCCCAAGAATTTTAAATTCCGACCATATCATCTGAGTAATAATTTTCTAACTATAATTTTGTACCATCGTGTTCCATCACGATACAACATAATCTATCAACATATCTGTAGCATATTTCACTACACAATGTTCTAGACTCTTACCAATATCCTTGACCATTTCGATCTTTTCTATCCACTCGCTAATCTATTCCTCCCTTTACCATCAGTAAACTATTAATAATTTCCTTAACACAACCAACAAACATATCCTTCATACCGGATCTAATTCATTACGACTACTATTCATGTTTAGTTTATAACTAATACTTGTAGTCATAATAGTATTCGGTGGGACATTATCACTCTTAGTAATAACACTAAGAATTGAAATGTTCATATTCATGTGATTGCTCGATCTATAATTCTGCGATCACATTTGCATCAACACTAGCAGTGATCTGTGATACGACATTCGGTATCATCATCTGCTATCTTTGAACAATCAACTGGATCATATCAATCTCCATCATTGGAGTTACTCTTTTTTTTTGTCATTCTGCCGTACCATCCCGTACGCAGTAATCAATACTAATCTCACCGTATAATTCGTTACCAGCTCAATCATAACAGCAGGTACACATACACACCAAATATTATCATACATATTACACATACTAGTATCTAGTATATATGTCCCACAAATATAATAACATATGGACTTAACCTGACGTCGGTTAAAGTTTAAATATGTTTCATAACCCTTGTCACCAACTGACATATAGATCTTTCTCAACAAAGATTAATGTTTAATATGCTTGATTTCAATATCCTTCTGCATGTCAGCATAACTGATACATGCTCACCGCTAGCACCAAACGATTACGTACCACGGAGTTATAATATCCGTGTCTATTTGTATATCCGGCATACACAGTATACCATCTACAAACGAACAACCAACTATGCTATAATGATTCCAACACCTCTTTGTGTATGGGTAATCATTCTATTCGAGTATACATGGGTATAGGCATCTAACGGATGTAAGGATAACATAGGGAGTTGCAAGGTTCAAGGTAATCGCGCAACCCATGTTGCCTTCAAGTATTATCAATTACTATTATGGGAAACTCTATCACTTGCTCAGTCAATGTCCTCAGGCGTTCTAGGTTCGCTAAAATTGGTAATTCTCGATCTGGAGGTGGTATGTCTCATAGGTTTGAGGGTGAGAAATACACATATATATTTCTATATATTATTTTTATCTGCTCATTTATCATCAAATTTATTATTATTATTATTATTTGTTTTATTTTATTTTATTTTATTTATTTATTTTTACCTTAATGGAATAAGAATGGTTTCAGGTACAGATCCGTCCGTACGTGAGGGTCGGCGGTTCGAGTGAACATAGGGGGTTATTAGGATATACGGTACCGGTGTTGGTAGGGTAAGGGATTTATCAATTTTGGTTGGGAGTGACGGTTACTAGATATTTCTGGTTAATGTCCAACGGGAGATCTAATTTGGTACTATCATAACTATGGCCCGATAAGTCAGACTTATCATCAACCGATGCTCTAGAAATTTCAGCATCCTCGGTACTTTTTATTATTTCATCCCCCGGTTCCTTATCCGAATCCTATTTCTCAATACATGTACCCACAAGATACGTACATATATATATACACATCAGCACACATAAATAATATTATATACTTTACACATATGTTGCCATTTTTACCTATTAATGTACCCCGTGACTTCCCCTGAATTCCCTCGTGCGGGCAAGTCTGTTATTATGTTCCGGACCATAATAACTCACTTGTCCATCCAAGTTCATCCAGATCTCGTCACTATAAATTATTAGTTAATATTCAGATCCTATAATACTTGAGCTACTGGTTATATTTTAGGTATCTTTTAAAGACATCCTAAATCTTTATAACCAATTGCTCTGATACCAACTTCTGTAACACCCCGTAACCGCAGCGGAAACGTAACCGGGGCGCCACAGACACCTCTGATATCAACCACATTGTTTATAAAGAAAACTGAATACATTAATATACTTCAAATTACATTATCTCATATTTCATTACCGTCTAGGTGATACACACATCATACAATACGATACATAATTCTATTTAATATAACATATCATAACATCCTACACACTAATCTTACACACATCAAGCACTTAGCACGTAAACAATCACTTCATCTTAATTGTACCTGAAAAGCATGTGAGAAAACAGGTCAACTACGAATAGTTTGTGAGTTTCACAATTCGAGTAAACCATGATAAATCAATATCAAAATATAATATTATCGATGTAATTATGCTGAGCCCACAAGTGAAACCTCTGACTATCACACACAACCCCCGTGGCATACTCCGCCCACGGACCTGCCCCAAACCGCTATGCCTAACATTGCATAGCAAAATAAATAACAACAAAATAGACATGTGCAACTGGCTGGGAAACATCAGCAAATCCATGCCGGACCAGTTGGGTTTGTCATACCAATAGTACTATCCACACTCTACCGGCATTCAGTTAATCACTCGTGTTCCGGGGCCTTAGAATGTTAGCAACTCAGACAATTACCATCTTAGTACATTTCCGTACGATTCCCGTACAATAAAATATATGTAAATACACGCAAATCCATGCGTTCAGTATGTACTTAAACATTTCAATAGCAACATGCTTCCGCCCCGAGAAAATATTTAAAAACAATTCAGAAAAGGGGGCTCGTGAAACTCACCTTAGCACATGCAAGCAGGTAACAACAATCATTATCAGTTAACACGTCCAATCTGTAATATGATCCCTACGATCGTTACTATACAATCACTATTAATATAACTTTAACCGTGTTAACCGGTACATCTGGGGACACTGTTAACCCAGTACTGTACCCATTCCGGGGGCAATGTTAACCCAGAACTGTACCCGTTCCGGGGGCAATGTTAACCAAGAACACTTCTCCGAACTCAGATTGTGATTTCGTTTAGAGTTTACTAGTCAAAATTACTATTAGTCGTTTTTCCCGTTTTGCGTGCCTAGCACGGTTATCCGTTTTTTTTTACGTTTCAAAAATGAGTTTGGTCACACACAACCCGAAAATAGTTGTTGATTGATAATTTAATTAAAGTTGTGAAATTAGAGCTCGGTTTAGACGCCCCGTTTGGCCGCGGGACTCGTTTCCGTCTTTAGTGTACCGAAAAACTGTTAAATCGGGTAAAAATTACTCAAATCATCCGAATTATTTTCGGATGGTTCATTTTACTTGTTTAACTCAATTATATGAAAATAGTTCATTTTTAGGGTTTTTATACACCAGTCAGCTCGTTTAGGCGAGCTTTACCGGTTTACGCGTCTTAACCTTTAAAAGTTTGTTTTTATTTTCTTTTTAGCACAAATAATTATCCGTTTAATCTCGGATCTTGAAATTTTGCACAAATCACTTTTTAACAGTGGGGAATTTTATAAAAATATTTCCAGAATTAATTTTTATATTTAAAATTTATTTATCTATTTTTAAAACACCATTTAAACACTAAATATGTCGTAAATACCAAACGACCTTAGAAAAATCCCAAATTTTTCCTGGATGACCCCTGCCATCCACATAGTCCCATGTAGTTTTTCCAGAACCAAAATCTCTCTTTACATGCCATTTTCACTAAAACCGAGTTAGAAAACCCTAGAACTCGTTTAACCGAAAAGCCTACTTAGACTTCTCCAACTGACCTAAAATTTTGTGTGTTACTTATACATGTTATAAAAAGCTTATCTGGAATTTTCCAGAATTTTTCATGATATTTAACTATTTTTCACCATTTTTAGCCAAAACCAAGCATTAAATTCACCAAATATTCATCCTTTATCCAAAAATTACCAAAACTTCACAGAACTCTTATTTTCATGTATTTAACACCTCTGTAAAATTTCATGATCTAACTCTAAACCGTTCACAATCTGTCCAAAAATCCATAACCGAACATAAACCGAATATACCTTTTGTTTTCCGCCACTACAAGCTACCAACTCGTATTTCCGCCTTATCTACCACTAAATACAGAACCTACAACCAACATACCACCATACCAAGCAAGTTACACTCACAATCAAGCCTCTTACACTATAGTTTCGGTTGTTGTTTCAAAACTAAAGTTTAAACCGTAAAAATTCGTTTTTGGTTCGTTTAACTCCTTTCTTGGACCAAGATCCCTTGTATAACCCGTATACATCACTTGATCATGCAAGAATCGGTTTTCATCTCGGGTTTTCACCCTTTTTCACTTGAAACCTCATTTTCTTACAAATAAACTCAAGAAACGAAGATGGAAACGTAAATAACTCGACTTTTTACCTCGGTTTTCTTGATACAAATCTCGGTTTTTGATCATAATGTGGAGAGTAAGATGGAATGTTGAATGTTTGTGATGAGAAAAAAAATAATAAGGATAAGGGGTTAATACCCCTATCCGATCGGAACACATAAGGGAGGTGGGGTGGGACCCACTTCTCCAATTCTAGCCACTCATTTGGATTCTCGAAATCCGGATAATGTTTTGGATAATCTGGTTCAGTTCGTTTTTCGGTTAAATGTCTAATTCGGCTTAAAACGAGGCTAAAACGGTCGTTTTCGGCTTAAAAATGAAATTTATATAAAACCGATTTAAAAACTTTAAAAACTTAAACCATGACTTTCATTAACTTAAAACATCATATTATTAATAATTGCGCGTCTTTTTCTGCTTGATCGATCGTCTCTTGCTCGGTTTGGTATTAAAGGTTTCGTTTAATGTACCGACGTACCATTAAATCGAAAATTCTTTTTCTGTGCCGTACTTTACTTATCCCGAAGCATTAATGCTTCGTAAAATCACTAAATATTATAGATATCGTCTATAATTGAACCCTCGATTCGTTCGGGTTTCAATAACTATCGATCGATTAATCGCATATTCAATACGATGAATTATATATTCACGTACAATCAATACAGTGAACCATGTATTCTCGTATAATTACTATGGTAATTCATGTACCCGACATTAAATATAATGTAACTATTTTCTACCGGTTAGGATATACCTGGTTTAGTCAGAATCGTTACAGATGTATAGTTAAGGATGGTGTTAGGGTGCTTGAGAGGAACCCGGTTTAGGAAAGAGGAGACACACAATATTGTTATGTGTGTGTGATTAGGTTATGATGTTAATATTTATCTCTCTTTATATACACCCAAGGGGAAACCCTTTATTATTTAGTAAGGGTAATATGGCTCATCAACAATTACCAAACGAATATATGATAAGGTATAATTAATATTTATTATATAAATGATAATGATGGCCATATTAATAAATATATAATATATATTTATTCTTACATTCTCCCACTTGGCCGAGTAATCATTTAATACGAGTATTAGATAAGCCTGATCAGGATTTAACTCTCATGTTAATTTTAAACTTAAACTGGAGCAGAGAAATACAGTCATTGAATTGAACATCACCTCAAGACCCCCATTAATCATACTGCAGTCCTTATTTAAAACCTAAGTAATTATGATCAAAATTTTCAAGTAAGCCCTTCAGAACATTTGATTTGTATATTAATTCTTCTATATATCATTATGCATGCAGAACATATTAAGAGACGTACAAAATCAAAACATATGAGGAAATTTAATAGTTAATCATTCATAGTATAATATGCAGTTGCGCGTAGTCATCAATAACCCATCACTATTATAAGCGCTTTCATAATATTTATGGGTGAGACTTTTAGTTATCTAATCCTTAAGCATATCATGAATGTATTCGATACGAAAATTTAGATTCCTCTATTCGTTCATAAACGAATAATTAGTTTCATATCGAAATTTAATGCAACACCTCTCGAACTGTTACTGTTTGAGAAAACATGGTAGCTTACTTTATCATAGTAATTCTTTAATATATAATTTATATGGAGTTAATAAACTTATGAGTCCACTGATAAATTTCAACAACATTTATCGCTAACTGCGTTGTGATTGATCAACATATTATGTCATTATAACTTAGATTGTTGTTATCAGTTTATTATGACTCCTTTGTTGGTACATGTTTGTCAGTAGTTCATAGTCTAGTATTTGTTATCGAGTCTGTAATATAGTTAATGGTTTGTTTATGGTTTGTTTTGTAAACTAGCGAAGTTATCAGCAAGTTCGCTATGGCGAACTTGCTGATCTAGCGAGGTTACTGACAACTTCGCCAGTGGCGAAGTTGTCGTGTTTAAATAGAACGTTTCAGCAGAGAACGTGGGTTAGGGTTTTGGTGTTACGTTTTGTTTCGTTTTGTTCTCTGTAACAGTGACCTACTGTCACGGGTTTGGTTATTCAATATAACGTGTTTACCTTATAGCTCGTGTTCATTGTTCGTGTATTCAATCTATACAATATCTACGCTCGTATCTATATACGCAGGGATTCCGCACCTGCGTTGTTAGAGATTTCCCGTATACGATCCACGTCCAGGAACCTACAATTGGTATCAGAGCCATCGGCTCGATTGTGAGGTTCGGGATTTCACGCGGGTGTAGATTTCGTCTCATTTCGGGTGTTACCGGGACGAGTTTTTGGTGTGTTTAATCATTCAAGCTACCTACCAGTGTGTTTAAGCCTTTAAACCTTCAAAATTCTCGTTAAAATCCGAGTTTCAGATCTGAACTGTTCTTCGTGTTCATCGGGCGAAGTTACCGTTCATCGGGCGAAGTTGCTGAATTCAGGCGAAGTTGCCGTCACTGGAGATTAGGGTTTCGGCGAAGATATAAGGATTAGCGAAGTTAACCACAACTTCGCTTACCTCATAAGTTCGCCACAGCGAAGTTATCCGTAACTTCGCTTACCACCCAACTTCGCTTACCACCCAACTTCGCTTACATCCTAAGTTCGCCCATTTTAAGCGAAGTTATTTTTAACTTCGCCAAGCCAAGCGAATTTAAGATCCGCGAAGTTCTTGTTCAGCGAAGTTAACTTCCAGCGAAGTTATTCTTAACTTCGCCATCTGAGCTGTTTTAATATTTTTTTGTGTTTTTTTTCAGGTTTTTTTTCAGGTTTTTGCAAGGATGTCCGCGATTAACATCTCAGATTTAGTCAAGATGGAGGTAGAGGCGGGGTCAGCCACTAAGGCCCCGAGGTTGATGAAGGGAACGGACTTCGTGGCGTGGAAGGACAGGTTCATCCAGTATATCAAATATCAGGACGCCAAGATGTGGGTGTGCATGCAGGATGGATATGTACCTCCAACCATGCAATACGAAGGACGTGATGTGGTTAAGAAGTACAGTAAGATGGATGACGAGGAGAAGAAAATGTACGAGGCTGAGAGTAAGGCCCATGCTGCTATTACTATGGCACTACCTCAAGAAGTTCTTCATACATTCCGAAAGTACACTTCTGCAAGAGAGCTCTGGGATGCTCTGGAAAACAGATTCGAGGGGAACGTGGGTATACGTGCCTCAAAAATTAAACTTTTAAAAACCCAATTCTCCGTCTTCAAATATTTGAAGAATGAATCCTTAGATGATATTATCACCCGATACTATCACTTAATGACAGAGCTTAGCAACTATTCAATTGCCTATCGAGAGGAGGAGATCGTTGAAAAGCTTCTAGATGCTCTCCCACCGAAGTGGGAAATGTACACCGTGTTAATGAGGGAAGACAGAGACTTTCCTAACTGTGACTTAGAGACTGCAGTAAACAAGCTCAGAACTTATGAGCTAAATATGGTACGAAAGGAGACACCTACAGACCAGATACAAGACCCTGGTATGTATGGTGCTAAAGTTAACTCAGGCTCAAGTTCAAGGCCTGAATCTGCTGCATTTTATTCGAAGGGGGAGTCAGGTTCTGACTCTGCACATGAAGGAAATGTTTCTGTGAACTCAAATGGGGACGTATGTTTTGTTGCTGGAGGATCTAGTGCTTCAAAGCCTCAATCCTCTACAAGTGGTTATTCAGCTGGTCCCACAAGCAATAATTACACCAAGATGCCTATGAGTGTAAAATCTGCTGAAGAGCAGTTTGCAGTCTACGCTTCATTTATTGCTTCATACGAGAATTATATCCAGGGGAAGATTGTGGACCCTGCCGTTCTTGATGAGGATTATGACCAGATTGATGCTGACGATTTGGAAGAAATGGATTTGCAATGGCAAATGGCAATGATCGTGAGACGGGTAAAACGTTTTATGAACAAAACAGGAAGAAAGTTTGTTGGTGGTAGGCCTGGATTTGACAAATCAAAAGTAAGGTGCTACAATTGTCAACAGTTCGGGCACTTTGCTAGGGAATGTAGGAATGAGAGAGTTGAACGGGGACAAGTTAGGCCTAACCAACACTCTGGAATTAACCGCGAGATCAATGCCATGTTAACTAGAGAGGCAGGAGAATACAACTGGAACCAACACTCAAGTGGTTTGGGTGAACAAGCACACATGGCTGAGACTGAAGCTGTAGAAGTTGAGAAGGTTGATGGAGAGAAGAAAGCAAATGAAGAAGAAACTGCTTTCATGGCGAACGATCAGGATGGTAGATCCAAGGTATGTCCCAAAATTATTTGTGCTAATTGTGAAAATTTGACTGAGCAACTAACCAATATAACTGATCAGTATGTCAAATTAGATGCTGAGTTTAAAACTGTTAAAGAAGATCACCATTTCATTAAAGCAAGAGAAAACAGTTATAAAGTTAAGATAAAGGCTTGTGAAAAAGACATTAAAAGTCTTAAAACTAAACTTGCTGAGAAAATAGAAATTATTGATCTTAGTTATGAGGTTTTGGAAGAAAAGACAAAATTGATTGCTGATAGAGATAAACAGATTGCTGACCACCAGGTAAAGGTGGTGGAACTGAACCGCAAACTTGAGCAGTTCAGAAACTCCTCGGCTATCCTTGATCACCTTGTGAGTGATCCAAGTACCTCTGCAAAGAGGGCAGGAATCGGATACCACGAGGTTCCACCACCCTTTAACCATAATTACACTTATAATCCAAGTGTTCAGAAATCTGTTGATTTTGAGATTGCTCAGTCAACCCCAATTAGAATTACTAGTGTCAAACCAAGTGTTAGCTGTGGCGAAACAAGTTCGCCTGTTTCTAGTGTGAATATTTCTGTATCAAGTCCAGTCTCATCAGATTCGGATATGTTGTCCGAATCTGGTCAGACAAAAGAAAAGGTAGAATTACCCACCAGTGGAGATAATGATAAAGTTTCTAAAAAGAGTTCTCCACTCAATCCGTACGTCCCACCTTATGTGAGACGAACGGCTGGTAATACTACCTCTACATCCAAACCAACATTTGACAAGAAAATGGAGAGTAGATGTTGCTTTAGATGTAACAGGTTAGGACATCTTGTTGCAGATTGTCCTTTGAAACCGAGATTTAGAGATGTGAAGCCAAATAAAAATGAGAATAAGCGTCATTTTATTCCAGCTAAAAATGAAAACTTTAAAAATTGCCAAAATGTAACGAATTCAAGTTTTCATAAAAACCAACCTCATTTTTACAACCAAACCACAAGAAATAACACTTTCTATTCTCAAAGGTTTGGAAGGCATTACACTCAATCTGCAGGGAGATTCCCTAACAGGACGTACAGAAATTATCCTGACGCTAACTTGAGAAAGCCAGGGTACGGGATGTATCGATCCAAGACCAACTGGTCTTGGGTCCCAAGATTCTAACTCATTGTTTTATTGTGCAGGAACAGTTGAACAGGGCTGCCAACAATCTTTGGATTGTAGATAGCGGCTGTTCCCGGCACATGACTGGCAACAAACACTTGTTGCAAGATTTAAAACCTGTTCAGGGAGCTAGAGTTAGTTTTGCTGGTGAAAGTGGAGGACGAATAACTGGAAGAGGAACAGTGTCAAATGGGAGGATGACACTAGAGAATGTGAATTTTGTGGAGGAGTTAAAGCACAATCTGCTAAGCGTGTCGCAGATTTGTGATAAAGATTATACTGTCCATTTCACGAAAGATGAAGCGATTGTGTTAAAGCCTGGTTTTCAAATACCAGAAGAATGGATTGTGATGAAAGCTCCACGTGAGACAAACACTTATGTGATGGATATGAGGTCAACTGTAATGATAACTGGAGAATCATGTTTACTGACAAAAGCTAGCGAATCTGAATCGGAGCTGTGGCACAGGAGGATGGGACATATTCATCTTCGGAAGATGAACTACCTTGTCAGAAATGGGCTTGTGATTGGTGTTCCGTTAAAAAATTTCAACTTTGAAGATAAATGTATTGCATGCAAGAAAGGAAAACAACATAAGAAAAGCCATCTCACCAAGAAGATTAATTCAATAGGTGGTACTCTAGAGTTACTTCATATGGATCTCTTCGGTCCAGTGAATGTACAAAGTCTTGGCGGTACTTCCTACTGCTTGGTGATAACTGATGATTACTCGCGATACTCGTGGGTATACTTTCTGAAAACTAAAGATGAGACTGCTCAGATGGTAAAGAATCTAATTACAAAAGTTGAGAATATCATGAGCAAATCAGTTAAGTACATCAGAAGTGACAATGGGACGGAGTTCAAAAATTTTGAAATGGAAATCTTCTGTCTTCAGAAGGGCATTGAGCATCAATTCAGCGCTCCGTATACTCCACAACAGAATGGAGTGGCTGAAAGGAAGAACCGAACGTTGATAGAAGGAGCCAGAACTATGCTGGCTGACTCAAAACTTCCTGTGATGTTCTGGGCTGAAGCGGTGGCTACAGCCTGCTATGTTCTGAATCGGGTGTTAACGGTTAAGAAGCTTGGAAAAACGTGTTATGAGCTTATGCAAGGAAGGAAGCCCAACTTGTGCGGTCTTGAGCCATTTGGGTCTCCTTGTTCGATTTTGAAGCCTAACTCGAAATTTGGGGAAGTAGCTGATGAGGGAATCCTCGTTGGTTACGTTGTTGGGACCCCCAACAGACGGATCTTCAATACTTCCACTTGCAAGGTGGAGGTGGTCTGTAACACTGACATTACTAGTTACCAACCGCCAAAACCAAGCAATGGACCGGCGGAGCTCTTTGACTATGTTAAACTTTTTAAGTCGTTTAACGTGCCTGATCTGGAGATTTCTGAAGTGGAAGAAACTACTGCGACGAAGATGATTTTTGATGAGGAAGAGAATTTACTGCACCATCAGATGACTGAAACATCTCAACCTTCCACATCAAACCCTTTCAATACCCCTGCGGCCTCAACTGAAGACGAATTCATTAATCCGTTTCACTCTCAGCCTGAAACAACCATAGATGAGCTCTCTTCAAACTTAGAAGACAATCTGCATGTCGGTGCTGTACCGACCACGAGAATTCACAAGAATCACCCACTGGAGAATGTTATAGGTGATGTGTCCTCCGGTGTACAAACCAGAAGTAGTTTGACCGAGAACACCTGTGTCTATACCAGCATAAGAGACACAGGTATACTGAATGAATGTTTGTACTCCTGCTTTATAAGCCAAATTGAACCAAAAAATTATCAAATGGCTTTAAAGGACAGCTCGTGGGTCGATGCCATGCAGGAAGAGTTGGCTCAGTTCAAGAAGATGGAAGTGTGGACTTTGGTTGAAAAACCAAAGCATGTGCATGCTATAGGCACAAAATGGGTGTTCAAATGCAAGAGAGATGATAAGGGAATAGTCGTGCGTAATAAGGCGAGGCTGGTGGTTAAAGGTTTCAATCAACAAGAGGGTATTGATTACAATGAAGTTTTCGCTCCTGTTGCCCGGTTAGAAGCAATTCGACTGTTTTTGGCATTTGCTGCTTTTAAGAAGATGAAGGTTTTTCAGTTGGATGTTAAGAGTGCGTTCCTTAACGGGAAAGTTGATGAGGTTGTGTATGTTGAGCAACCTCCGGGTTTTCCAGACCCGGACTTTCCTGATCACGTATACAGGTTGAGCAAGGCATTATATGGGTTACATCAGGCTCCTCGGGCCTGGTATTCAACTTTATCTGATTACTTGCTGGAAAATGGTTTCGAGAGGGGGTTGATAGACAGCACGCTTTTTGTAAAGAGAGATGGATGTGACTTCCTGCTGGTTCAAGTCTACGTGGATGACATAATTTTTGCAGCCACAAGAGTATCCATGTGTCAGGATTTTGAGGACGTCATGAAGAAACGATTCGAGATGAGTGCAATGGGTGAACTAACTTTCTTTTTAGGTTTGCAGGTGGATCAAAGGAAGGATGGTATGTTCATTCATCAAACGAAATATGTTCATGATGTGCTGGAAAGATTCAAGATGGGGGACAGTTCTCCATTTGACACACCAATCTGCGTCAATCACAAACTGGGAACTGAATCAGACGGTGACGCGGATGTGGACCCTACTCAATATCGGGCGATAATAGGTTCTTTGATGTATTTAACTGCTTCTAGACCTGATATTATGTTTGCTGTTTGTCTTTGTGCTCGTTTCCAGGCAAACCCAAAGGAATCTCACATGAAAGGTGTGAAGAGGATCTTGCGGTACCTCAAAGGCAAGCCGAAACTAGGGTTGTGGTACCCGAAAGGTGGAGACTTTGAACTGATAGCATACTCGGATTCTGACTATGGTGGTTGTAATCAGAGTCGGAAGTCAACAACGGGAGGCTGCCAATTTCTTGGAGGAAGATTAGTTTCATGGCAGTGCAAGAAACAAACATCGGTTGCAATTTCAACATGTGAAGCTGAATACATGGCAGCATCCAACTGCTGCTCCCAGGTTTTATGGATTCAGCAACAATTGCGCGACTACGGTTTGAATTTTCTACTCTCTCCCATTTTAATTGATAACACTGCCGCAATCTCAGTCATTAACAATCCCGTGAAGCATAGTAAAACAAAGCATATTGACATTCGTCATCACTTCATACGGGATTGTGCTGAGAAGAGACTCATAAAGATCGAAAAAGTTGATACTCTTGAAAATCTTGCTGACTTGTTCACAAAAGCTTTTGATAAATCAAGATTTCTTAACCTGATTGAGCTTAACGGGATGGTCAATCCCGAGTAACCATGTTCTACCTTAAAAAAAAAAAAAAAAAAAAAAAAAAAAAAAAAAAAAAAAATGTCTTTATTGCTTAAAATTAGTCGGTTATCTCAGTTTGATGGACATCTCCTCGGATATGTTTTGGTCCTTGTTTTCGATTTAGGAGATGAGGATAGCCATTAACCGGAAGACTGAAAGTAACTGGGGCAGTCTTGACATGTTTTCTTTCAGTTGCTGAAAATTAGTCGGTCATTCTTAGTAAGAAGGACACATACTTGTATGTGGTCGGTCCAGTTGATCCAAGGATCTTCAGGATAGCCGTTTACCTGATGACTTTGACATGATTGGGGCAATTGAAGTCAAAATTTTTTTTTGGGAAATGAAATTACTTTTCAAGTCTATTACTTCGTAAGAAGTTCTTTGCTATGTTTAACAGAAAATTGATCCAACCTTGGAAAATGATAGATATACTGATTGTGTGTGCTTAGCTAGTGAAGTTATTAGGCTTAAAAGGCTTTAGAACAGTCATTGTATGTCATGGTGATTTTAATGGTGCGTAAAAGTGTATGTGATACTAACTTAAATTTACTCGAATTTATGTGGAAACTCCTTAAGAGTTTTGCATGGCTTCATACATATCTTTTCGAATGATAGGCAGAAAGGCGACTACCCAGTCATACACGAGCCCGTGAGTGTTCTGATTCCCGTAAAGAAAGCATCTCAAGACACTGCAGTGATCCAGATTCGGGACTTGCAGTAGTTTAGTACTCCGATGTAAATACTGATGTTGATTCAAAAAAAAAAAAAAAAAAAAAAAAAAAAAAAAAAAATGATAAATTTTATTCATGTATCATTTTTGTACTTATGAGAAATAGTGACAATCAAGACGAGAACCGAGACTTCTCAAGATTTCTCAAGTTTGGAGTAAGAAGAAAACGGGAAGCAGACAACAAGTATCTACAAGTTAATCAGACACTATGGGTCGAAGTCAATTCGGGGTGACGTGGGTATAGCCAAATACGCTTTGAGAATAGATAGAAGTCATCATTACCTCTGAGTTGTTGCCATCTTAAATTTTTGAGCTTAACTGAACCTTAATCCGTATCACAGAAACAATGATAACCATTTAAGTTATTACATGCTTACAACCTGTCTCTCTATGTCATAATACAGCCAAACACGGATCCAAGTGACAGTCACATAGCTAGTATGATTCCTGTTCGGATCTTTTCAAAAACGTAGTGGTCCCTGACTAGACTGAAATTTGATCCCTTATTTCGTTAAAATTATATAAGTATTTTCTGTTATGTAGTTATTTTATTTTTATTATTTTATTATTATTATTATTGGTTACTTGGACATAATCATTTTAGTTATAACTCTTTTTGGAAGTTTTCAAGGTTAAATGACAGATTTTTCAAACTTAAAGGGCTGATTTTGAAGGTACTGGCGAAGTTGTTGAATTTGGCGAAGTTGTTGAATTTGGCGAAGTTGTGCTTAACTTCGCCATGGCGAAGTTAATCGTAACTTCGCCAGACACAACTCCGCCCTATATACGTTATGTCACTGTGCTCATTTGTTATCTTCCGGCGAACATATATTCACTAAACCCTACGGCAATCTTTATACTCAATCGTCTTTTCGATCTTGTGTTTCTTGTTACTATTATTCGTGTGGTATGTGTTATCTCTTGCGTCTTACCTCTCTCGTTCGTAATAGTTTACCCGGTTCGAGACCTCGGATCGTCGGTTTTTCAAAACCAAGTTTTTCCGACCCTTTGTTACGTGCTCATGGACGAGCCTTACGTCTCAAATCCTTTGAAATACGTTGTTCTTCACTTATAAATCATCGATTTTGTCCGAAAACCATCGGACAAAATCGATTGAATCTCAACAGTCGCTGGTTCTGGTTCTGGCGAAGTTAAGGTTTTGGCGAAGTTATCATCAACTTCGCCAGTGGCTGAAGTTCGCCAATGGCGAAGTTGTCCCCAACTTCGCCCTCGGCTTAAGTTCGCCAGTGGCGATGTTAACCGTAACTTCGCCAAGAATTTAACTTCGCCTATTTCCAATGCCTTATCAGTTTTCAGACGAACTTAAGGACGAAGCGAAGTTGTCTCCAACTTCGCCTCATCCTTAACATCGCCTGTACTGGTTACCTCACAACTTCGCACTTGGTAAACCGCGAGCTTGTGATTTCGGTTTTAAACGGTTCTAACTTGATTTGTTTTGTGCAGATATGGCTGCTGTTGGAGGAACTGGTGGTAATGACGGTGATGACCAACGACGACAATTCTTTCCATCCCACAACCAATATATCACCTTAGATCCGGATGCACGAGGCTTAGATGATTTCAGGGAGATTATCACATTTCTCCAGCGATCAAGGATATTTCATGCTATAACGACAACATTGCCCATCTCCCTACCAAACATTGAGGACTTCTGGGAGACAGCTTACCTTGATTGCAGGGCTGAGCCTTCGGTGATTAGAGCAACCGTAAATGGCCAAAACATACAATTCTCTTCTGAGGATATACGGTTGGCTCTGCAATTCGGTGCAGAAACCAGAGATGACCCTACGGAATTCACAGCTCCTTTCCGTGATGGAGCATATTTGAGAATGGGCTATTCGGGTCCACTGGGGGACTCACAAAGGAGGAAAGGCTTTCTGCTGGACCAATGGCGGTTCTTGATGCATGTGTTGATTGTTTGCATGTCCGGCAGGAAGGCGGGGACAGACGGAATGGGGGCGACGATGCAATCGGCTATGCTTGCGCTGACTTATAATCGCAGATACTCATTTAGTCAGATGATATTCTATGAGATTGATCGCCAAATACGGGCTGCGGCGCGCGAGCGATTCACTATGTATCCGCGCTTCTTGCAGATGATTATCAATCACATTGCTCCGTCTCTACCGCAACGGCGCCCAATCCGATACGTTGAGGGTGTATCCAAGCGTATCTTCGCTCAGTGCAGGACGTCAAGCACACGGAGCAACCCTGAGCGTCGTCCCAGGCATACTCCTCTTTTCGGGTATCTAATTAACCCAGAGTATGTCCATGCAGGCGGGGATGAGTTCAGGGATCCACAACAACATCAGGCGGCAGCACCTCCTGCTGTATCTGCTGCGCCTGTTGTCACTTCTGCTGCTGTGCCAGCTACTTCATCGCAGGCTGTGTCTACTGCTGAAAACATTGATCTGGATGCTGCTTTCAGTGGACACGGTCTGTTCGATATGGATCTCTCGGGTAATCAGTATTTGGGTACTACCTCAGCGGCTACTTCGGTAGCTGAAACCGAGCTGGATGAAACATTTGCTGAGGCCAGACGGTTGTTGGTGACTCGGGAGAGGACAACGGGTAAGCGGCCGAGGGCTGTGGATGAGGATGAAAATGATGAAGATGAGGAAGAGGCAGTCCAAGTTGTGCTGAGACGCTCACGTCGAGAACGACAAGGTATGGCCACTGGAGCGGGGGAGACTTCAAGGTACGTACGATTTGCTCCGCCTGCCTTGTCAGGTATGTCTCTATTGCCTACTACTGCACAGGTTACTGCGGTCGAGGCGTCGGCACCAGTAGTTGTGTCGCTACCACCCCAACTGGTTGATCCCCCGGTGGTAGTTGCACGCTTCGTCGAATCAACAATTACAACTGCAGGGTTACCTAGGGTACCACCTGCGGTCACTTCTGCTACTGAGGTTCCACCAACTCCATCGCCTGCTTCAGACTCTGAACGGATTGCTTCGCTGGAGCGTATTGTTACTGAACAATCGAAGACCATTGAACGCCTAGTGGAAGCCAATCAAATCCAAGCCGCCCTCCTGGTAGAACACGGACGAGTTATCGATGCCTTCAAGGAATTCTTGGCATCTCAGGGGGAGACGACTTGCAGGGGCGATGAGTTGAGAACAAAGAGACGACAAGATCATGACGATGATCCCAATGCACCTTCGGGTGCAGGTGGTGAGCTGCCAAGAACCTCTCAGGCTCTTGGGGCTTCCACAACTGAGGGGGAGTCAACTGATGCAGCGGGTGATGATGTTGTGGATGTTGATGACGATGCTGATGTTGAAGATGTCATCGATGCTTTGAAGGACTTAGATGAGGAGGAGGATGATGACTGTGTGAATGATGATGACGTGTTGCCCGTGGAGGAGATAGAAAGGATTGGAGAAAAGATTGATGTGGTAAATGTGTTGGAAGAAGGAGAGATCGTGGATGATGCAGTGGAACATGAGATTCCAGCTGTTGAAAGAGCAGATTTTGGGGATAAGAATGTGGTAGATGAGATGGTGTGGGAAGAGCAGCCTAGATGGAAGGAAGAATATGCTCATTGGTTTGTCAAGACCAAGAAGCCTGCTGTTCCAACCATGTTCAGAAAGAGCTACAACATTAAAGGGTATGCAGAGGCGAAAAAGGGGATTATTTGTTGGATTTATGATGAACAGCTCAAGTTGTTTGTGGTGAAGCGTTATGATGGCGTTCAATATTTCAAGAGAATGTTGAGATCGTTCAACACATTGCCTGAATGCGAAGTAAAGGACTTGGCCAGGTTGGGCCTGATAAACAGAAGCAACGACAATATGGCTAGAATGATTGAGAAGATAATGTGGAAAGAAGGAGTAAAAGAAAAGAAGTTCGAGTTGCTAAAGCCACAAAAGGGAAAATTAGTGAAGGATACAGAAAGAGGTATGAGAGCAGATGGTAAACCGTGGATGGTGATGAAGTACAAACCAGTCCGATGTATCAAGGAGGTACCCATGAAAACTATGCCTCAAAATGTACTGAAAGATCTGAAATGGTGGTATGTGGATTGCGAGACAGCTGAGGCGGTTATGGAAGATGAGGACGAACAAGAAGTACTTCGGGTTTATGACCCGATGCATCTTGTTAATCTATCGCAGGCTGATCTGGAAGTGCTGAACAACAAGAAGATCTTCTACATTCCTGCTTGGAAGGATCAAGCGAGGAAATATCAAGGAGTTGTGTCGGTTTGTGTGAGAGAAGGGGCGCACGCGTGAAAGTGCAAGATTACAAGACTCAGAGATCAAGATATGAAGCTACTGCCAAGGGGGAGTCTGTTGGTACATGTTTGTCAGTAGTTCATAGTCTAGTATTTGTTATCGAGTCTGTAATATAGTTAATGGTTTGTTTATGGTTTGTTTTGTAAACTAGCGAAGTTATCAGCAAGTTCGCTATGGCGAACTTGCTGATCTAGCGAGGTTACTGACAACTTCGCCAGTGGCGAAGTTGTCGTGTTTAAATAGAACGTTTCAGCAGAGAACGTGGGTTAGGGTTTTGGTGTTACGTTTTGTTTCGTTTTGTTCTCTGTAACAGTGACCTACTGTCACGGGTTTGGTTATTCAATATAACGTGTTTACCTTATAGCTCGTGTTCATTGTTCGTGTATTCAATCTATACAATATCTACGCTCGTATCTATATACGCAGGGATTCCGCACCTGCGTTGTTAGAGATTTCCCGTATACGATCCACGTCCAGGAACCTACATCCTTCATGGGATAGATTTATCTGCTGACATAAGAATATATCCCGAAAATTACATTATGTTATCTTTGAATATAACAAAGTTTAGAGTAATCAACCGGTTTGAGTTCTCACTTTTCTTTTTAAATTATCTCAAACTGTTATGATATCTACCATGTAAGAGATATCTCTAAGATCTATCATATCAAAGTATGTATGAACAATGCTTTGATTTACGTAACATATACTTGTCAAAGGAATGTAATCTATTTAAGGACAAGTTTGATTTAGTCGTTCCCACTCATTTTAAGGTAGGTACATAAATCCACTTGGTTCTTGATGAACATAATTGTATTAAGATTTCATCACATTATGATGTTGCATAACCCATATACGGATTTTATTGACTTATAAACTAAATGTTCTTTGACCTTCAGTTTATAACTTTTAGGTTGTTTTATGAACATACAAATATGTAAGCCAGTTGTTATGGAAAATTGTTTTAATGTTCATCTAATGTAGCTCTAAACTATTTTAAGCTACTTGAACAATGACGATCCTCAAAGAAATATTTTGTAATATAGGTAAGAAGATTCTTTGATGATTTATTCCCTCTTGAATAAAACTTTTAATAATCAATCATGTTTCTTAGTGTCTTAACATTTGTGTTAGGATTTAATTTAGTTATGAACACCCTTATGTGTTTCAACAAAATCTCAAATGTTATTATGACTTATGGAGTCAATTTTGCTAATATAGCTTCATTCCATTTAGAATATTGATTGATATTAATGGTTTAATTAGAAGAGGTCTGATCAGTAAGCATTCCAACATCCATTTTAACTTTAGTTATGGAGGTTACATAATCATCAATGTTAGTAGGTTTTAAAACCTAGATGGCCTCCTGAGTTGATTATTGGTTAATTCTAAAAGTCTTGGTTTTATGGATTAGCTCTTGGTTAGGTTGCTATCATTTTTCGGATTCTAAGTGTGTAAGAGTTGGTGCAGTATGGTATACAAGAGGTGTAACAGGAGTTAAATTTGGAGTAAAATTTAATGACTCTCTTCCCCCCGCCTCTTGTACTTCTAACAAGTCATTATAAGGACTTATACTGCTCCCATTGACCTTAGAAACCTAGGAAATTAGCATGCTTAGGGTCAATATTTAAAGACCAATAGATTCTAATGGAGAAACAAGTTAATCATGTAAGTCATCGTAGTTTCTCTTGTAAGGATTATTTTAGTAAGGAATCAGAGTATGCCCACATTTAAGAAACAATGAAACTTTTGTAAGAGTAGTAATAAATTCTAAAGAGATAAGTTTTGATGGAATAGTGTTGTGATGGAGCAGTGTCTTGTACAAGAGGTGTAATTGAGATAATATCAAGTTTTCACTCCCCACCTCTTGCAAATCTTGCAGATTATGATCAAGACACTTAATGCTCCCGCTAATCTTTAATGTCTCTAGAAAAACTACATAAGGAGTTTCAATGATGTACATGATGTGGGAACATGTCATATATATGTTAGACTTGATTTGATTTCATTAATGTCCAAATGTCATAATAAACTTAGGGACATATTAGAAGAAATCGTATTAGGTATATATGAATGGATTTCTTTAAAAACCATGGACCATAGAAGTCAGATTAGATACAAGTAAATAGCTTTTTAAATGATAAAAGAATTATGTCTGAATATTCCATTTTTAATAAGTTCCACGAATGTCGGTAAAATATAACTTATGGTGGACCCATACTTATTCCTTAAGCCAAGTAATGTTTAGGACATCAACACAAGATTAAAATCACTAAGAATGAGATTAGATGAAATTCACCCTCATCAACCATATCATGATTTCTCATGAAATTTGGTTTTAATGGATGAATTTTATAAGTCTCATTTGTCTTTTGTTAAATTCTTATTTGCATTATAACAAAAGTTGTGAAAGTATGTAGTATCATCTAATTCTATCTAATAAATGTGTCAATCCAGATATTGATAACAGATAATATGAGAGTTTAAGGTAAGAGTGACTTTATGTTGGCTATGCAAACCTCACAACTGTCATAATGTAGCTTAAGTATTGATACTAAATTCTGATTGATCTTCAGAATATTTAAGGTATCATAAAACGTAATTAGAAGACAGTTTTCCATGGTTATCATAGCCTTAACATTAAAATTTTGTCACCAACACTCATGTTAGTTATTTGTTGATATCAGTAAAGAAACTTATAGAACTAGACTTAACCTATCATATTAATTAGAATATTAGGATTAACAGACTTAAATATCATTAATATACGACTACTGTTTTAGCTAGATGTTCTTTTGAATTATGGATAGCCTTGTTACTTATGCCTAATATAATGACATATTTTTACAACGATACTTCTCCTTAGAGAACTTAAAGCTGGAAGTAATACTTGTATTTTGTCTATGAACCTTAGAATTATCCTCTTTAAGGTTTTAATGGTGGTGAGTTGAATAACATCTTATGTTCCACTGCCATATTCTTTTCTTTTACATGTGTTGCTAATCAACATACTCGTTTTCCTTTTGTACTTATGAGTGTTTAGTTGATACTTAAGGCAACAAATTGTAATAATAGAAACCTTTAGTATGTAATGCATTAGAAAAGTGTACTTATTTTCATGTGTGAGCCGTTAATATTATGGGTCATGGTATTGTACATTATGATGTATTCAGTAATGCCATTTTACCTTATAGTTAGAACTTTTAAGGAGTGCATGAATCTTAGGAGTTATTTTGATTAGTCTTAGGAAAAACTAAATCTAGAATAACTCTAGTGATAGCATTGATTTATATAAGTTCTTGATTATCATTATCATAAGAGACATTATGATTGACTCATTCTATTTGTTATGCTCTAGTTTTCAATGGAATAATCGTTATTATAAAGAGCAGTAGGATAGTCATATCATGTCTTAAGGGATAACTAAAACTGAGAAGAGCTAAATATTATTGAAACTCTTTATAATGTAAAACTTATATTATGTTTTAATATTAGAGTGGATGATTTAGATGACCTAGTTATTTATAGAAGAAAATTATAGCGAGTAATGTTATAGGATATTAAATAATACATATTAAATTTACGATCATTAGCTTAATGAAGGATTATTAATGTGAGGATCATTATACTTTATTGAAGATGTGATATGTCTATTATTAACATCAAACTAATAGACTATAATTAAAAGTTCTACTTAAACATAAAAATAAATCACCTTTAGGCAGAAGTAAAATTTATTTAAGTATGTGTGCAAAAAAATTATATCCCATCACCTTTGGGCAGAAGTAATACAATTATTTTAATTATGCACATGCTACTTTTGTTAGATAAAAATGTAACACATCACCTTTAGGCAGAAGTGAGACATTTGTATCATGTTAGACAAAAACTAACAAAAGCTTTTAATTAGACTTGAATGATATGGTAAATGTAACAAATCACCTTTGGGCAGAAGTGATACATCAAAAGTTCATTCAAGTTAATCCTTCTTAGATTTGTAAATATATATATATATACATAATATATTTAACAATTAACAAAACTATTTAGTTAATAGCAAATCATTAGAGTTCTCGAAAAATTTAGTTCTTGGAAAATTGAATTTCCAAAAAAAATTTGAGTTTTCGAGAATCTTAATGGGTTTACGGGTTTCTGAGGTTTATGGCTTATGGTCGGTAAACTAGTTAGAAACCCATACAGTGACTTGAAAACCCGTAGACTAATACATGATCTTTATTAACTAAATTAATAATGATAAAATTTGGTTCAAATCTTTTTAATGATCAACAATTAATTTTCTTCTTATTTTAAGGAGATTCAAATCTTTTAAGAAAATATTAAAACTTCTAAGTTATCCAAGATTTGAAAATATATTTTCCTAAATAATCATTAACAAATTTTAATCTAGATTTTGAACCAACATATATCTAATTTTCGATAATAATGATGAACATGAAGAACATCATCGAAAATTTTAACAATTAAACATACAAAAAAAACTTGGAATCGAAATCTTTAAACATGAAATTAACAGATTTCGAAAATATTATTGTTTACTAAATATGAATTTTAGCGATTTTAAACAGTTTTATATATTGTTTTCGTAATAGAACATGATAAAAGAAACCGAAAAAATTAGGATTTATCAAGTTTTAGTCCATGTTTTCTGATTCAATTCCAGCTTTAGGGAAAACAAGAAGAACTGATTAATCAACATTGATCTGATACCACATGTTGATCAGTTCTTCATGTAAGTAATAAATAACATGAATAAAAAATAAACATATGAACCTGTTACAGCAGAGAAAGTAGTAACCGCAACAGAGAAGGATGTAGACGACATGGTTGTCAGCTTGGTCGAGTTCCCCTTTAAGATGTATAGTTAAGGATGGTGTTAGGGTTCTTAAGAGGAACCCTATTTAGGAGAGATGAGGCACACAATATTGTTATGTGTGTGTGATTAGGTTATGATGTTAATATTTATCTCTCTTTAGATACATCCAATGGGAAACCCTTTATTAGTTAGTAAGGGTAATATGGCCCATCAACAATTAACAAACTAATATATGATAATTAATATTTTGATCTAATATAATATAAATGATAATGATGGCCATAGTAATAAATATATAATATATATTTATTCTTACAAGTATTATACATATGTGTATACTTTTGTTAAACCGATATTTTTTTTTTCAAATTTTTTATATTTTTTTATAAAACCGGAATGAAAAATAAAACATTTTGTTTTTTTTTACTTTTGAGTTTTTTTTGTTTTATAATTTTTTTTATTTTTTTTTAAGAAAAGAGTTTTTTGTGGTCTAAAATAGTTCTCAAAGTTCTCAATTTTAAAAGTTCTCACATGATCTTAATTCAATAGACGAAAACATGTAAAAATGAAAATTTTACCAAACTCATCTTTTACCCATGTAAAAAATTAAAGCTGTAAACATGTCAGTACTAGGTGTATGAGTTGTTTAAAAAAACATGGAATAACTTTTATCAAAATTTATTTCCAAATCTCTCTTCTAAATAAGCCACTTCGATATGGGCCTTTGTGACAACCTGGGTGCATATGTATACTTCTATTCTTTATTTCACGATGCTTCTATTCTATCAGTTTGAATATCAGTTATTTGGTTAGTTTGGATCGGTTTATTTCGTGATGCTTCAAAAAAGTGTAAATTTGATAGATTTAAGGGATATTGGTTTTTAATATCACTCTCAACTTTCACTTTGTCTTCCACAACTCCAACTTTCATTCTATTTGTTTTTATCACTCTTGCTAACTAAGTACTAGCGATGTTAGTGGGGATGATGACGTGGACGTTTTGTGTGTGAGCTGGCTTGCTTACATGGAAAAATATCCTAAAAAAGTTTTTTTTTAAAATCCATATTTCAATAGCCAACCGTTCTTTTCTAGCCCTAAAATCTTCAAGCCCTAATTTCTCTACCTTCTCTACCCCGACCATTGATGTTCAAACCCTAATTTGTCTACCCCTAATCTTCAGTCCTAAACCCCTAAATCCTATACACCTTCGATTGGCTGAATGAATTAAAGTTATTAACATGTCAGTACTAGGTGTATGAGTTGTTTAAAAAAAACGTGGAATAACTTTTATCAAAATTTATTTCCAAATCTCTCTTCTAAATAAGCCACTTCGATATGGGCCTTTGTGACAACCCAGGTGCATATGTATACTTCTATTCTTTATTTCGCGATGCTTCTATTCTATTAGTTTGGATATCAGTTATTTGGTTAGTTTGGATCGGTTTATTTCGTGATGCTTCAAAAAGGTGTAAATTTGATAGATTTAAGGGATATTGGTTTTTAATATCACTCTCAACTTTCACTTTGTCTTCCACAACTCCAACTTTCACTCTATTTGTTTTTATCACTTTCTTGCTAACTAAGTACTAGCGATGTTAGTGGGGATGATGACGTGGACGTTTTGTGTGTGAGGTGGCTTGCTTACATGGAAAAATATCCTAAAAATGTGGCTATTAAAATCCATATTTCAATAGCCAACTGTTCTTTTCTAGCCCTAAAATCTTCAAGCCCTAATTTCTCTACCTTCTCTACGCCGATCATTGATGTTCAAACCCTAATTTGTCTACCCCTAATCTTCAGTCCTAAACCCCTAAATCCTATACACCTTCGATTGGCTGAATGATTTCGTCTTCTAGTTCTATATATACAGTGAGAATAAAAGGCCCAAAATCTTCAAGGTAGATTTGGAAGGAAATGTACATTGTAACCACGATTTTCCTGAAATCCGTTGAGTCATTGTACGTTAGAGTGCTCGAACTCACCAGGAATTTTATAGATGCTCTCTATGGCCGGTAAGTTCCCGTTTTGATTCATTTCAGAATATCAAGTTTGAAATTTGATTTTGTTAAGTGTGTTATTAACAAGATACTGGATTGCAAGTTTTTTATGTGGAAAGAAGATGCATATAACTTGTTTAAGCAAAGCACAACCAGTTATGAAGAGATGAAGATATAGAATTTGGAGTTACAAAATCTGATTTTGCAAGAAGAGAACAAGTTTAAAGAAATCTTAAAAAACGTCCAAGAATTCCAAGTGGAAGATAACAAATGTCTTGGGTGTAGTCATTGCCATATGGTTGATTTTTAATGTCTAATGGTCCTTAATTCAATGTGTGGTTGCTATTGTAATCGTTTGCTAATGAAGTCATTGTAACCTTTTGGATGGTTTGAACTTTATGGTTGTTAATGACACTTTTGCATGATGTTTGAATATTTTGACTTGATGTTTTGAGTTTTTATTTTGGAACTGAGATTGACTAATGTTAGAGCTTACCACCATATGTATATGAGTAACATAATAATGTATGTACCTTTTGTTGAGAAACTAGTGTCCATCCATTACCACCATCATGTGCCCCAAAACATTTTCTTAACTCTTCCATGAACCGCTCCCAACTATCATTATTTTCTCCCTCAACTATTGCCCATGCTAGGGGAAACATCTAGTCATTAGAATTCCTTCTAATAACAGCCAATAACATACTAAATATATAAGTAACATAATTGGTAATACATCTAAGAAAAGTCTTCAGGAAACATCTAGCAAGGCATAATCCCTTTCGGCATCCAGCCATAAATCTCTTCTTCACTCCACCAAAACAAATAAAAAGTCTGAAAAATGTTTCACAAAGTGAATTTGGATCTTCATTAAGAAACCTTGGAGGAGCAGTTATGAGTTATAATGTAGAAGTTGGGTTGTCTTTCCTTAAAGCAACCAAGTATGAACCAATCTTCTCGTGGTAGTCCCTCATTGATCCATGGAGCTGCTTATTAGCACAACGTTTTTCATTGTAGGCCAACCAGTTGTTTTATATCACCCTATACTTCTCTTTCACTGCTGAATGGATCTCCTTAGCACCACAGTTTGGCTTAGCTTTGAATAATGACAAGAATTCACAAGATATGAATTTAGCAGTCAACAGTCTATTCTTTAACATGTTTCTCTGGCATGTGTGCTTGTTTCTTACTCTTTAAACCATATAACATGGTTTACCTTTATGAAATGAACGAAAGACATTGAAAAGCTACCATTTTACACATTTCACACCTATACGGGCCTTTTTATTTTGCTCGCTCTTTGAAGTGTAAACATTCCTAACATTTGCAATTGCATATCTTCTTATGGCATCTTTAAAAGCATCCCTTGAAGGGGACCTAATTCCAACAACCCAATTAAAATTCTTCTAATTAGTTTGGTCACCTACAACCGGAGCATCTACACTGTACTTTTCCTTATGATATCATCATCTTCACTCTCACCAAGTGTTTTAACATCACCATCAAATTCTTCATAACTAGTATAAGCTTCTAAATGTGACATCCCCCTCCCTGCATCAACAGCCTCAACCAATTTACCTTTTGTTCCCTTTAAACACTCCTCAACAAATTCTTATTAGTTGTTTTTTCTTCAATAGCTTTTCTAATTGCATCTTGAGACTTTCTCCATTCATCATCATTTGCTTCTAACCCAGCTACTTCAACAGACATGTCCTCACAATAACACTGTTCCTCAACAATATCCTCTTCATCATCATTATCATCCTCATCAGACCCTGACCCATCAAAATCATACTTAAAGGTGTTATCATCACTATCATCAGCCTCACCATCAGCTTGACCATCAGCCTCACCATCAGATTATCCTTATCATAACCAATTTGATCTCTTACACTCTGAACCAGAACAAGATTTGTTTTCTTACTAATTGTTAAACCTCTCCTAGTTGTTGACTTCGCATATATCCTAGATTCAGAATCAAGGCTCAATGATAGTTGGCCTTGAGGGGTTATGGGTTTGAGTTTTAGAAACTACGGTTGGTGAACTTAATCTTCTAGCTGTTGATTTGGTGATTCTTCTAAGACTCGTATATGAGGGCTTATGTGATGGGCTTGAGATTTGATAGGTTGGCTACTGGGTTGGGATCAATATTATTTGGCTGGCCTAGGCTGGATGGAGATCTAATTATTGGTCCCTAAAGAATAAATACATCAAGAACCTAAACTGATATGCTACTTACCTTCGTTACCATGTCAATGACATATTGATCACTTACCAATCGCTTCATGAACAGGGGTCCAGGTCAGTGCCCCTGGAAGCAGGGTCCTAGAAGTGGTACCTCCTAGCAGAGTCTAAAGGGCAGAGCTCCCGGCTGGGTTAAGAATGGTCCAAGTAGCAGAGCCCTTGGCGGGGTCCTATGGGTGACAACCCCTTATTTTCGTTAATAAGGCTTCATTAAAAATCCATCAGAAAAATACATCTTCAAACGAATTGAGTCGAGTTTTCAAACGAATCGAGTCGAGTTTTGGGCAAACGAATCAAATCGAATTTTCTTCCAATCGAATCGAGTTTTCTTAAGAACTCGATTCGAAATTGGGTTTTCATGCTTTTTCATTTAAATCGTTTTCTTTCATCCCCTTATGCCCGTTCTACCGATATAACGAACACTGGGCCATAACAACATCATTTTCTTGCTTTAGCACAGTCCGAAAGTCACTCGTTCGTCCTGGATCATTTTCAACAACTTGTTTAAATTCAAGTTTATGTAGTTCCTACACTCTAAGGTCTGATTCACTATCCTACCAAGTTTCATAGCTATTCAACCTCAAGTACTCAACCTTTTAACTAAAAACATACCTTTCTTGGATCCGGTTTGGATCATATCTGAATCAACACGTGCATCGTGTTAGGTTCCTTGTTGTTGATGATATGTGGACACAAAATCTACTCCTCCTTAGCTCGAATCTGGATCCGGATGGAAAGGGAATGTTTGTGTGTGTTTTTGAGTGTGTATGGAGACAAGATGGATGAAATGAAGCTTTTAGGGAAGTTTAAGGATGTTTAAATGCCCCTAAGCCCATAGACCTAAGACCTATCACCATCCCTTATTCCATTATTAATTGTCCAAGCTCACACTCTATTATTATTACATAACTAACTAAATTATAACACACCATCAAATTTTTTTAATTTATTATTATCAAAAGTAAGATATTGCATATATGTTTCGATGCACCACGAACATACTTTAGTTCAGGAAAACCTACTTCTAGTGACCCATTGTACCAAAGCTTTACAGAAATTTCTTCCATCATACCAAAACCTAAATCGAAACTTACCTAAACCGAATGGTTAAAAGAATTTAGGGCTTGAATCGAGCTTCAATTGATTTGTGTTAGAGAGTTTAGGGTCCAATCGATATGTTTTAGGGTTTGACAGAATTAACTGGATGTTTAAGTGTCGATATGTTTTATTTAGTATTTTAAATGCTTTTTGACCAAAACAAAGTAATTTCTAAGTAGGCATGCCAACTGACTCAATTACAAAAAAGCCACATCAGCATCCCCACTGAGGGTGTTAGTCGTCTTTAGTTAGCGAGAGAGTGAAGATAATAAAAATGGTGGAAGTTGTGAGCGGTGGGAGACAACCTGAAAGTGAAAACGAGTGGAAGTTGAAAGTATTAAAAACCAATATCCCTGGAATTAAAGTAGTACTTCCAAGAGGGAAAGTTCGAGTTTCGAGTATAGAATACCCAGCTATAAAAAAACCGGTTCAGTTATTTTTTTTTTTATTTCAGTTTCGGGTAGCTTTTTTCCACAGCTCTACATATAAACATGTCTTTTAAAATAGCTAGTATTCTTACGATGAATGGTGTCATTATTTACGGAATGTACCCATGTAGGCTATTAAGTTGAAATAAGGCTAAAAGCTAGTTGAGCTCCTAAATGTGTGTTAAAATTGAGCAAGGTCGACACAAGAAAACCCATTATCAAGATACATGAAACACAATAATCTGATGCCCATCATACTAATGTTTTAAGAAGTTAACATGACCCGTCAGTTGGCTTTCTCATCTCCAAATTTCTAGCACAATAGTAGTATAATGAAAATCGGTCCGGTATTCAAAATTTGTTTTCTATACCTGATCTAATATGCGTTGCATGATACGTAGTTGGGTACCTATGGATATACCGTTCTGTATTGAATATACCCATGTATGATCTTATTTGGTTAACGTAAGCAATTATTGGGACATCAATTACCGAAAATCCGATTTAATAATGTTAGCATTTCTTTAATTTAAATAACCTCACGTTTCTTGCTCTTTTTTATGATTATATACAACCAGAGGTGGATCCAGAAATTTTCGTTAGGGTTGGCACAAAATTGTTTGGGTAAACTAAATGGGTCAGATTAAAGAGAACAAGGCCTACCAACCATTCTGGAGGCCCACAACATAATGAACTTTCCGTTTACACGCAAATTCTCTATCGTTCAATAATAATAATAATAAATCCTATAAGTAAATTTAGTGATTTTAATTTGTAAGTTTAATTCTTTGTAATCCGATAATATCTAAAAAAAATTCATATCCACTTTTAACTAATACAGAGTAAACAAAATAAAATCAATTAAAGAAAAATGTTTAAAAAAAAGTAATTGATAAACTTAACCTGCATGGTAGGTTGGGTGTTTGTACTTTGTAGCCACTCTAATTATCTCAAGAATAAATTTGAAAAAACAAATATTATAAAATATAATACATTAACACATATCCCTATAAAGTTTCTTCTTCTTCTTCTGCTTCTTTAAAGTTCATAATATGCCGGAAAACCAATAACTATTATGTCTTTGTTCCTTATTTTAACTTTAGATGCTCAAAGAAGCATAATATTCATAATATTGACGGTGGACACTGACTGATTTTTAACTCGTCATAAACTAATATGTATACATAAACACGACATTACGGCAGACGACCGGCCCACCGTTGTTAACCCTTAAATCCACCCATGTATACAACAATAATATATATACACATCTTGTTATTTTAACGATATATGAGTTCAGATAACCGGACAAGTGCCATTTGATACCTACCAATCCTTAACTTGTAAATCTACAAAACATGATCACTCAAACATTTGTCACAAACGTTTCAAGTTTCAGTCGTGGTCTTTTGGTTTGCTAGGGATAATGGGTCAAGTATGAAACCCGTATTAGGTAATAGCATGTTCAATGTTTGGTACCATGCCTCATCTAAAATCATTGTACTGGTGAATAGCATTTGAGCTGCACTGATTTGATGAAAAACATTTGAAACCAAAAAAAAAGGCTAGTTGGTATTATGTCTCATCAAAATCAAAATATTTGGACTGCTACCGAGACTTCTCTGTTTGGATTTCAATTGTAAGAAAATTATTATTCATTATACCCATAGCCCAACTGTATATTTCTTTAAATGTGTGGGACTTCTCAACTATGCATAATCCAAATTTGATATCCAAATAACACTCTTTGAATATCTGAACTTTGAAATGCATTGTATACCCAAAACAAACAATATATACACGTTATGCAGATACACCCTACACAAATGTTATAGATAATAATCTCATTGAAGTTTGCCATGTATCCCATAAGTTAGGGGTGAGCAATAACCGAATCGTTAACTGAAACCGAACCGAAAATCGACGAAACCGAACCGATATAACCGAAAACCAAATTAACCGAAATTAACCGAACCGAACTCTTCATTTTTTTAATATTTCCAAGCCTTTTTCCCTCTATTTCATGTATTATGTGTATTAATAGTTTAATACTATTATTTTCATGTATTTATATCTTCATTTCATGTACTAATATCTTAATTTAATATATTTATACCATCATGTAGTTATGCATTCATTTCATGAATTTAAACATTCATTTCATGTATTTTTAAGCAAAATTTTAGCCCAAGTTTGATAATGGTTATTAACCGAAATTAACCGAACCGAACCGATAACCGATCGGTTAGGTTGGGTTAATGCTAATAACCGAACCGAACCGAACCGTGCACACCCCTACCATAAGTAACGCAAAATGGACACTCACCTGAATATGCTTGCATAAATGACCTTTAACAGGTGTCACAATGCGTATGAAACTGTATTAGAAGAGAGGCCAGACAAAAAACATAGATTAATAAAGGATCAAAAGAAACCACTAAATTCTATTAGAATGGAATGCTATGAAAGTGAGTCATCTATTAATGCAAGAAAGCAAAAGTTACAAATTAACAGCTTCAAAACACAAGTCTGGTGCATACCTTATGAGGCAATTTAGTGATACTGTAGATGACCCATTTAGCTATATCATTATCTATCATGACAAAACAAACCAAAAACTTTTAAGCGCCTCAAATAAGAAACCCGAATCACTTGACCGAATAAAAAATCGGTTATGTTTTTTTCAGTTTCATTTTTTTTTGGCATAAACGGTAATTCAATTACTGAATTATCATGAATGAAATAACCGAACAAAAATCAGAATCTGTTTTCTTCGTTTCGATTCATGAACAGAGTATCCGAACAAATGACTTGTACACTATTACAATATAAAATAATGAAAGCTTACCTTTGTGTGATCTACATGAATCGCCTTTCAGACTGCTTCATTGTTTAGCCATGTTGTTGCTACTTCATCATCCTATAAAAATATATATACAGAAATAAGATAGATGATTTTTTTTTAAATAAAGTAATTTAGGAGATGCAAATATTAATTCTTGAATATAGTTTCACATCATTTAAACAGTTTAACGCGTTATGGATAAAATAAAATCAAGATTGTTATAACCTTTTAAAGAAAAAAGATATTATCATTACTAAAAAAATGATGTGCTTAAATATTGTTTCAACAAACTGTTTGAACTGTTATCAATAAAATACAAATCAAGATAAAGATAATTTAAAAAAGAATATATGATATTAATATAAACCTAGTATATACTATTTGACTTATGAAGTCTTCCAAATCTGATATGAAAATTAAACGGCTTCATATGGAACTATATTGTTTATTTATTTCTAAATCATTTTCTACCAAAGGAAAACATGAATGGCAATATTGTAAATATACTAATATGAAATACTAAACCTGGAAAGTAACAGATTTGACCTCAAAAGTCAAAGTTTACCTGATATATATCTTCTAAAATGAGGCCCATCCCGTGTATAAACATAACAGGTGCGTTGCCATCAAAAGTTTCATCCGTAACTCCATCTCCGACCATGTGTCCTATATTTTCATAAGTTAAAATTAACGTGCATAATATTATATGCACGTGCTTCTATTGTTTGAAGTTGTAATAATCAGATAATAATATTAGTGGTTACAATGAGCATGTACCTTAAAGTTAAGAGTGGCTTTTTCACCAGCATCAAGTCCTGCAAATAAAGTGACATGGATGTTGAAACATTACTCGTATTTACATAAACCACCATCTCAAGTAATTTAGTGAACCAGCCTACAAACACTTTGTTTTACCAGATGAGTCAACAATAAATATTATGTCAAATATTTTGTGTAAACATGACATAAATTTGGTTATTTACATAAATATTTTCATATTTTATTGATCTCATGAGAGGTAAACATCAACAAGTGTATATGGATTTAGCCATCATGAATTAGAATAGGGGTTCTTAACTATAAATCTACTCCTTCAACCATCACTATAACGCAAAACTCAATGTGGTTTTGCCCATTCCCAAACATATGGTTTGTATAAAAAATGAGTTGTTATATTAATAAACAAATATGCATCCAAAAAGTAACTTGATGAAAATCAAACACTCACTTGAATCAATTCCGGAAAGAATTCAAATTCAAAAAATCTTTCATGAAAAGCCACATTGGGGTCAATAAAATTTCAACTCACCTGTATTTTTAATCCAACCAGAGTATCTATGACTAACAAATCAGTGTCAACACAATCTAAAATCAGACTGAAACCAAGAATTAGAGCATGAGAAATCACATTGGCAAAGTAATTACGCTGTCGTCGGTCGCAGATGAAACCGAACAAGAAGCAGGGGCTGGCGATCGGAAGGGATGTGCTCTTGCGCATTTGACGGTTGTAGATGGGGCCAGAGGCAGCGCATGACGGTCGAACTCTAACCCTAACCCACAGTAGTAGTCAATAAGTAATTCCACAAAAGTTAAACAACTGGTTTCACTTTTGAAGGGATAACGGATGTTTATTGAAGATTGTTAATAGTAACTGAACCAGAAAAGGTCCACCTACGAGGGTCGCTTTACGCCTCACCGTCTGAATTTGAGGATTTTAGGGTTTGCTTGAAATACCATAGTTTTAAGATCATAAAGAGGCATTGAAGCGGTTTAGCATTCAAGTGAAGTATCCATTCAATCATTCAATATGATGAATTAACTCAACAGATGTCGCAATTAATTTAACCGGAGCACCTGACCGGAGAATCAGAATGCATTTAATATAACTTAAATGGGGTCTTATCGGAAAAGTGTTAATTACCATTTTGTCTTTCTAATATGTTTTATAGGTAAATAATATAGATACAGATTAATTATTAGAATAATTAATAGAATATTAATTTTTAATAAATAGAGAAATAATATAAACACTAGATATTAGACCAAGTGTCGTGGGGTGCGTCCCACCCCAAGGCACCCCCAAAGCGTTGGGAGCACTGCCCATCGGGGCGCTTTAGAGGGGGAGCGATTCCTACGAAGCGCCGGTGTGTTAGTGGTGTTTGGTCATTATAGTCGTTCAATGGCTAAAAAAATCAATTTATTTATTAATTTCATCCTCTATATAATCAAACATATATAATTTTTTAAAACACCAAAACTCATTTTTTTCATTCTCTATCAAAATCACAACCAAAAAACGTCCATTCTCTACTTACCATGAACTCATTTAACCATTCCATGTTCGGTTTTGGACAATTTGAAACCAACCAACACACGAACGCCACCCAATCGAACACTACACAGCCGACTCAACCAAACACCACCTAAGCGAGTCAACCAACCCCCAACTTCCCGGCCT